>NW_027307899.1:0-300000 GCF_047496885.1 Scyliorhinus torazame | reverse complement strand
GTGTGGGGAGCACTGAATGTGCTGGCTGTGGGGGGTGGAGAGCACTGACAGTGCTGGCTGTGTGGTGGGAGCACTGACAGTGCTGGCTGTGTGAGGGGAGCACTGACAGTGCGGGCTGTGTGGGGGAGCACTGACGGTGCTGGCTGTGTGGGGGAGCACTGACAGTGCTGGCTGTGTGGGGGAGCACTGGCAGTGCTGGCTGTGTTTTGGGAGCACTGACAGTGCTGGCTGTGTGGTGGGAGCACTGACAGTGCTGGCTCTGTGGGGGAGCACTGACAGTGCTTGATGTGTGGTGGAGCACTGATAGTGCTGTATGTGTGGGGAGCACTGACGGTGCTGGCTGTGTGGGGAGCACTGGCAGTGCTGGCTGTGTGGGGGAGCACTGACGGTGCTGGCTGTGTGGGGGAGCACTGACAGTTCTGGCTGTGTGGAGGAGCACTGACAGTGCTGGCTGTGTGGGGAGCACAGACAGTGCTGGCTGTGTGGGAGGAGCACTGACAGGGCTGGCTGTGGGGGGTGGAGAGCACTGACAGTGCTGGCTGTGCGGGGAGTACTGACAGTGCTGGATGTGTGGGGGAGCACTGATAGTGCTGTCTGTGTGGGGAGCACTGACGGTGCTGGTTGTGTGGGGGAGCACTGACAGTACTGGCTGTTTGGGGGAGCACTGACAGTGCTGGCTGTGTGTGGGGAGCACTGACAGTGCTGGCTGTGTGGGGAGAGCACTGACAGTACTGGCTGTGTGGGGGAGCAATGACTGTGCTGGCTGTGTGGGGGGAGCACTGACAGTGCTGGCTGTGCGGGGAGCACTGACAGTGCTGGCTGTGTGGGGGAGCACTGACAGTGCTGGCTGTGTGGGGAGAGCACTGACAGTAATGGCTGTGTGGGGGAGCAATCACAGTTCTGGCTGTGTGGTGAGAGCACTGACAGTACTGGCTGTGTGGGGGAGGACTGACAGTACTGGCTGTGTGGGGGAGCACTGACAGTGCTGGCTGTTTGGGGGAGCACTGACAGTGCTGGCTGTGTGGGGGAGCACTGACAGTGCTGGCTGTGGGGGTGGAGAGCACTGACAGTGCTGGCTGTGTGGTGGGAGCACTGACCATGCTGGCTGTGTGAGGGGAGCACTGACAGTGCTGGCTGTGTGGGGGGAGCACTGACAGTGCTGGATGTGTGGGGAGTACTGACAGTGCTGGCTGTGTGATGGGAGCACTGACGGTGCTGGCTGTGTGGTGGGAGCACTGACAGTGCTGGCTGTGTGAGGGGAGCACTGACAGTGCGGGCTGTGTGTGGGGAGCACTGACGGTGCTGGCTGTGTGGGGGGCCACTGACAGTGCTGTCTGTGTGTTGGGAGCATTGACAGTGCTGGCTGAGTGGGGGGAGCACTGACAGTGCTGGCTGTGGGGGGTGGAGAGCACTGACAGTGCTGGCTCTGTGGTGGGAGCACTGACAGTGCTGGCTGTGTGAGGGGAGCACTGACAGTGCGGGCTGTGTGGGGGGAGCACTGACGGTGCAGGCTGTGTGGGGGAGCACTGACAGTGCTGGCTGTGTGGGGGAGCACTGACAGTGCTGGCTGTGTTTTGGGAGCACTGACAGTGCTGGCTGTGTGGTGGGAGCACTGACAGTGCTGGCTGTGTGGGGGAGCACTGACAGTGCTGGATGTGTGGGGGAGCACTGATAGTGCTGCATGTGTGGGGAGCAATGGCTGTGCTGGCTGTGTGGGGGAGCACTGTCAGTACTGGCTGTGTGGGGAGCACTGACAGTGCTGGCTGTGTGGGGGGAGCACTGACAGTGCTGGCTGTGTGGGGAGAGCACATACAGTACTGGCTGTGTGGGGGAGCAATGACAGTTCTGGCTGTGTGGTGAGAGCACTGACAGTACTGGCTGTGTGGGGGAGCACTGACAGTACTGGCTGTGTGGGGGGAGCACTGACAGTGCTGGCTGTTTGGGGGAGCACTGACAGTGCTGGCTGTGTGGTGGAGCACTGACAGTGCTGGCTGTGGGGGTGGAGAGCACTGACAGTGCTGGCTGTGTGGTGGGAGCACTGACCGTGCTGGCTATGTGAGGGGAGCACTGACAGTGCTGGCTGTTTGGGGGAGCACTGACAGTGCTGGCTGTGTGGGTGAGCACTGACAGTGCTGGCTGTGTGGTGGGAGCACTGACAGTGCTGGCTGTGGGGGGTGGAGAGCACTGACAGTGCTGGCTGTGTGGTGGGAGCACTGACAGTGCTGGCTGTGTGAGGGGAGCACTGACAGTGCGGGCTGTGTGTGGGGAGCACTGACGGTGCTGGCTGTGTGGGGGAACACTGACAGTGCTGGCTGTGTGGGGGAACACTGACAGTGCTGGCTGTGTGTTGGGAGCACTGACAGTGCTGGCTGTGTGGTGGGAGCACTGACAGTGCTGGCTGTGTGGTGGAGCACTGACAGTGCTGGCTGTGTGGGGAGCACTGACAGTGCTGGATGTGTGGGGGAGCACTGATAGTGCTGTCTGTGTGGGGGGAGCACTGACGGTGCTGGCTGTGTTGGGGAGCACTGACAGTGCTGGCTGTGTGGGGGACCACTGACAGTGCTGTCTGTGTGTTGGGAGCATTGACAGTGCTGGCTGTGTGGGGGGAGCACTGACAGTGCTGGCTGTGTGGGGAGCACTGACAGTGCTGGCTGTGGGGGGTGGAGAGCACTGACAGTGCTGGCTGTGTGGTGGGAGCACTGACAGTGCTGGCTGTGTGAGGGGAGCACTGACAGTGCTGGCTGTGTGGAGGGAGCACTGACGGTGCTGGCTGTGTGGGGAGCACTGGCAGTGCTGGCTGTGTGGGGAGCACTGACGGTGCTGGCTGTGTGGGGGAGCACTGACAGTGCTGGCTGTGTGGGGGAGCACTGACAGTGCTGGCTGTGTGGGGAGCACAGACAGTGCTGGCTGTGTGGGAGGAGCACTGACAGGGCTGGCTGTGGGGGGTGGAGAGCACTGACAGTGCTGGCTGTGCGGGGAGTACTGACAGTGCTGGATGTGTGGGGGAGCACTGATAGTGCTGTCTGTGTGGGGAGCACTGACGGTGCTGGTTGTGTGGGGGAGCACTGACAGTACTGGCTGTTTGGGGGAGCACTGACAGTGCTGGCTGTGTGTGGGGAGCACTGACAGTGCTGGCTGTGTGGGGAGAGCACTGACAGTACTGGCTGTGTGGGGGAGCAATGACTGTGCTGGCTGTGTGGGGGGAGCACTGACATTGCTGGCTGTGTGGGGAGCACTGACAGTGCTGGCTGTGTGGGGGGAGCACTGACAGTGCTGGCTGTGTGGGGAGAGCACTGACAGTAATGGCTGTGTGGGGGAGCAATCACAGTTCTGGCTGTGTGGTGAGAGCACTGACAGTACTGGCTGTGTGGGGGAGGACTGACAGGACTGGCTGTGTGGGGGAGCACTGACAGTGCTGGCTGTTTGGGGGAGCACTGACAGTGCTGGCTGTGTGGGGGAGCACTGACAGTGCTGGCTGTGGGGGTGGAGAGCACTGACAGTGCTGGCTGTGTGGTGGGAGCACTGACCGTGCTGGCTGTGTGAGGGGAGCACTGACAGTGCTGGCTGTGTGGGGGAGCACTGACAGTGCTGGATGTGTGGGGAGTACTGACAGTGCTGGCTGTGTGATGGGAGCACTGACGGTGCTGGCTGTGTGGTGGGAGCACTGACAGTGCTGGCTGTGTGAGGGGAGCACTGACAGTGCGGGCTGTGTGTGGGGAGCACTGACGGTGCTGGCTGTGTGGGAGGAGCACTGACAGTGCTGGCTGTGGGAGGTGGAGAACACTGACAGTGCTGGCTGTGCGGGGGAGCACTGACAGTGCTGGATGTGTGGGGGAGCACTGATAGTGCTGGCTGTGGGAGGTGGAGAGCACTGACAGTGCTGGCTGTGCGGGGGGGGGGCACTGACAGTGCTGGATGTGTGGGGGAGCACTGATAGTGCTGTCTGTGTGGGGGAGCACTGACGGTGCTGGCTGTGTTGGGGAGCACTGACAGTGCTGGTTGTGTGAGGGAGCACTGACAGTGCTGGCTGTGTGGGGGATCACTGACAGTGCTGTCTGTGTGTTGGGAGCATTGACAGTGCTGGCTGTGTGGGAGGAGCACTGACAGTGCTTGCCGTGTGGGGAGCACTGAATGTGCTGGCTGTGGGGGGTGGAGAGCACTGACAGTGCTGGCTGTGTGGTGGGAGCACTGACAGTGCTGGCTGTGTGAGGGGAGCACTGACAGTGCGGGCTGTGTGGGGGAGCACTGACGGTGCTGGCTGTGTGGGGGAGCACTGACAGTGCTGGCTGTGTGGGGGAGCACTGGCAGTGCTGGCTGTGTTTTGGGAGCACTGACAGTGCTGGCTGTGTGGTGGGAGCACTGACAGTGCTGGCTCTGTGGGGGAGCACTGACAGTGCTTGATGTGTGGTGGAGCACTGATAGTGCTGTATGTGTGGGGAGCACTGACGGTGCTGGCTGTGTGGGGAGCACTGGCAGTGCTGGCTGTGTGGGGGAGCACTGACGGTGCTGGCTGTGTGGGGGAGCACTGACAGTTCTGGCTGTGTGGAGGAGCACTGACAGTGCTGGCTGTGTGGGGAGCACAGACAGTGCTGGCTGTGTGGGAGGAGCACTGACAGGGCTGGCTGTGGGGGGTGGAGAGCACTGACAGTGCTGGCTGTGCGGGGAGTACTGACAGTGCTGGATGTGTGGGGGAGCACTGATAGTGCTGTCTGTGTGGGGAGCACTGACGGTGCTGGTTGTGTGGGGGAGCACTGACAGTACTGGCTGTTTGGGGGAGCACTGACAGTGCTGGCTGTGTGTGGGGAGCACTGACAGTGCTGGCTGTGTGGGGAGAGCACTGACAGTACTGGCTGTGTGGGGGAGCAATGACTGTGCTGGCTGTGTGGGGGGAGCACTGACAGTGCTGGCTGTGCGGGGAGCACTGACAGTGCTGGCTGTGTGGGGGAGCACTGACAGTGCTGGCTGTGTGGGGAGAGCACTGACAGTAATGGCTGTGTGGGGGAGCAATCACAGTTCTGGCTGTGTGGTGAGAGCACTGACAGTACTGGCTGTGTGGGGGAGGACTGACAGTACTGGCTGTGTGGGGGAGCACTGACAGTGCTGGCTGTTTGGGGGAGCACTGACAGTGCTGGCTGTGTGGGGGAGCACTGACAGTGCTGGCTGTGGGGGTGGAGAGCACTGACAGTGCTGGCTGTGTGGTGGGAGCACTGACCATGCTGGCTGTGTGAGGGGAGCACTGACAGTGCTGGCTGTGTGGGGGGAGCACTGACAGTGCTGGATGTGTGGGGAGTACTGACAGTGCTGGCTGTGTGATGGGAGCACTGACGGTGCTGGCTGTGTGGTGGGAGCACTGACAGTGCTGGCTGTGTGAGGGGAGCACTGACAGTGCGGGCTGTGTGTGGGGAGCACTGACGGTGCTGGCTGTGTGGGAGGAGCACTGACAGTGCTGGCTGTGGGAGGTGGAGAACACTGACAGTGCTGGCTGTGCGGGGGGAGCACTGACAGTGCTGGATGTGTGGGGGAGCACTGATAGTGCTGGCTGTGGGAGGTGGAGAGCACTGACAGTGCTGGCTGTGCGGGGGGGGGGGGGGGGCACTGACAGTGCTGGATGTGTGGGGGAGCACTGATAGTGCTGTCTGTGTGGGGGAGCACTGACGGTGCTGGCTGTGTTGGGGAGCACTGACAGTGCTGGCTGTGTGAGGGAGCACTGACAGTGCTGGCTGTGTGAGGGGAGCACTGACAGTGCGGGCTGTGTGGGGGAGCACTGACGGTGCTGGCTGTGTGGGGGAGCACTGAGAGTGCTGGCTGTGTGGGGGAGCACTGACAGTGCTGGCTGTGTTTTGGGAGCACTGACAGTGCTGGCTGTGCGGTTGGAGCACTGACAGTGCTGGCTGTGTGGGGGAGCACTGACAGTGCTGGATGTGTGGTGGAGCACTGATAGTGCTGTATGTGTGGGGAGCACTGACGGTGCTGGCTGTGTGGGGGAGCACTGACAGTACTGGCTGTGTGGGGGAGCACTGACAGTGCTGGCTGTGTTTTGGGAGCACTGACAGTGCTGGCTGTGTGGTGGGAGCACTGACAGTGCTGGCTGTGTGGGGGAGCACTGACAGTGCTGGATGTGTGGGGGATCACTGATAGTGCTGTATGTGTGGGGAGCACTGACGGTGCTGGCTGTGTGGGGGAGCACTGACAGTACTGGCTGTGTCGGGGAGCACTGACAGTGCTGGCTGTGTGTGGGGAGCACTGACAGTGCTGGCTGTGTGGGGAGAGCACTGACAGTACTGGCTGTGTGGGAGAGCAATGACTGTGCTGGCTGTGTGGGGGGAGCACTGACAGTGCTGGCTTTGTGGGGAGCACTGACAGTGCTGGGTATGTGGGGGGAGCACTGACAGTGCTGGCTGTATGGGGAGAGCACATACAGTACTGGCTGTGTGGGGGAGCAATGACAGTTCTGGCTGTGTGGTGAGAGCACTGACAGTACTGGCTGTGTGGGGGAGCACTGACAGTGCTGGCTGTGTGAGGGGAACACTGACAGTGCGGGCTGTGTGTGGTGAGCACTGACGGTGCTGGCTGTGTGGGGGAGCTCTGACAGTGCTGGCTGTGTGGGGGAACACTGACAGTGCTGGCTGTGTTTTGGGAGCACTAACAGTTCTGGCTGTGTGGTGGGAGCACTGACAGTGCTGGCTGTGTCGTGGAGCACTGACAGTGCTGGCTGTGTGGGGAGCACTCACAGTGCTGGTTGTGTGGGAGGAGCACTGAGTGCTGGCTGTGGGAGGTGGAGAGCACTGACAGTGCTGGCTGTGCGGGGGGGGCACTGACAGTGCTGGATGTGTGGGGGAGCACTGATAGTGCTCTCTGTGTGGGGAGAGCACTGACGGTGCTGCTGTGTGGGGGAGCACTGACAGTGCTGGCTGTGTGGGGGAGCATTGACAGTGCTGGCTGTGTGAGGGGAGCACTGACAGTGTGGGCTGTGTGGGGGGAGCACTGACGGTGCTGGCTGTGTGGGGGAGCACTGACAGTGCTGGCTGTGTGGGGGAGCACTGACAGTGCTGGCTGTGTTTTGGGAGCACTGACAGTGCTGGCTGTGTGGTGGGAGCACTGACAGTGCTGGCTGTGTGGGGGAGCACTGACAGTGCTGGATGTGTGGGGGAGCACTGATAGTGCTGTATGTGTGGGGAGCACTGACGGTGCTGGCTGTGTGGGGGAGCACTGTCAGTACTGGCTGTGTGGGGAGCACTGACAGTGCTGGCTGTGTGTGGGGAGCACAGACAGTGCTGGCTGTGTGGGGAGAGCACTGACAGTACTGGCTGTGTGCGGGAGCAATGACTGTGCTGGCTGTGTGGGGGGAGCACTGACAGTGCTGGCTGTGTGGGGAGCACTGACAGTGCTGGCTGTGTGGGGGGAGCACTAACAGTGCTGGCTGTGTGGGGAGAGCACATACAGTACTGGCTGTGTGGGGGAGCAATGACAGTTCTGGCTGTGTGGTGAGAGCACTGACAGTACTAGCTGTGTGGGGGTGCACTGACAGTACTGGCTGTGTGGGGGAGCACTGACAGTGCTGGCTGTTTGGGGGAGCACTGACAGTGCTGGCTGTGTGGGGGAGCACTGACAGTGCTGGCTGTGGGGGTGGAGAGCACTGACAGTGCTGGCTGTGTGGTGGGAGCACTGACCGTGCTGGCTGTGTGAGGGGAGCACTGACAGTACTGGCTGTTTGGGGGAGCACTGACAGTGCTGGCTGTGTGTGGGGAGCACTGACAGTGCTGGCTGTGTGGGGAGAGCACTGACAGTACTGGCTGTGTGGGGGAGCAATGACTGTGCTGGCTGTGTGGGGGGAGCACAGTGCTGGCTGTGCGGGGAGCACTGACAGTGCTGGCTGTGTGGGGGAGCACTGACAGTGCTGGCTGTGTGGGGAGAGCACTGACAGTGCTGGCTGTGTGGGGAGCACTGACAGTGCTGGCTGTGTGGGGGGCCACTGACAGTGCTGTCTGTGTGTTGGGAGCATTGACAGTGCTGGCTGAGTGGGGGGAGCACTGACAGTGCTGGCTGTGGGGGGTGGAGAGCACTGACAGTGCTGGCTCTGTGGTGGGAGCACTGACAGTGCTGGCTGTGTGAGGGGAGCACTGACAGTGCGGGCTGTGTGGGGGGAGCACTGACGGTGCAGGCTGTGTGGGGGAGCACTGACAGTGCTGGCTGTGTGGGGGAGCACTGACAGTGCTGGCTGTGTTTTGGGAGCACTGACAGTGCTGGCTGTGTGGTGGGAGCACTGACAGTGCTGGCTGTGTGGGGGAGCACTGACAGTGCTGGATGTGTGGGGGAGCACTGATAGTGCTGCATGTGTGGGGAGCAATGGCTGTGCTGGCTGTGTGGGGGAGCACTGTCAGTACTGGCTGTGTGGGGAGCACTGACAGTGCTGGCTGTGTGGGGGGAGCACTGACAGTGCTGGCTGTGTGGGGAGAGCACATACAGTACTGGCTGTGTGGGGGAGCAATGACAGTTCTGGCTGTGTGGTGAGAGCACTGACAGTACTGGCTGTGTGGGGGAGCACTGACAGTACTGGCTGTGTGGGGGAGCACTGACAGTGCTGGCTGTTTGGGGGAGCACTGACAGTGCTGGCTGTGTGGGGGAGCACTGACAGTGCTGGCTGTGGGGGTGGAGAGCACTGACAGTGCTGGCTGTGTGGTGGGAGCACTGAACGTGCTGGCTATGTGAGGGGAGCACTGACAGTGCTGGCTGTTTGGGGGAGCACTGACAGTGCTGGCTGTGTGGGTGAGCACTGACAGTGCTGGCTGTGTGGTGGGAGCACTGACAGTGCTGGCTGTGGGGGGTGGAGAGCACTGACAGTGCTGGCTGTGTGGTGGGAGCACTGACAGTGCTGGCTGTGTGAGGGGAGCACTGACAGTGCGGGCTGTGTGTGGGGAGCACTGACGGTGCTGGCTGTGTGGGGGAACACTGACAGTGCTGGCTGTGTGGGGGAACACTGACAGTGCTGGCTCTGTGTTGGGAGCACTGACAGTGCTGGCTGTGTGGTGGGAGCACTGACAGTGCTGGCTGTGTGGTGGAGCACTGACAGTGCTGGATGTGTGGGGGAGCACTGATAGTGCTGTCTGTGTGGGGGGAGCACTGACGGTGCTGGCTGTGTTGGGCAGCACTGACAGTGCTGGCTGTGTGGGGAGCACTGACAGTGCTGGATGTGTGGGGGAGCACTGATAGTGCTGTCTGTGTGGGGGGAGCACTGACGGTGCTGGCTGTGTTGGGCAGCACTGACAGTGCTGGCTGTGTGGGGGACCACTGACAGTGCTGTCTGTGTGTTGGGAGCATTGACAGTGCTGGCTGTGTGGGGGGAGCACTGACAGTGCTGGCTGTGTGGGGAGCACTGACAGTGCTGGCTGTGGGGGGTGGAGAGCACTGACAGTGCTGGCTGTGTGGTGGGAGCACTGACAGTGCTGGCTGTGTGAGGGGAGCACTGACAGTGCGGGCTGTGTGGAGGGAGCACTGACGGTGCTGGCTGTGTGGGGAGCACTGGCAGTGCTGGCTGTGTGGGGAGCACTGACGGTGCTGGCTGTGTGGGGGAGCACTGACAGTGCTGGCTGTGTGGGGGAGCACTGACAGTGCTGGCTGTGTGGGGAGCACAGACAGTGCTGGCTGTGTGGGAGGAGCACTGACAGGGCTGGCTGTGGGGGGTGGAGAGCACTGACAGTGCTGGCTGTGCGGGGAGTACTGACAGTGCTGGATGTGTGGGGGAGCACTGATAGTGCTGTCTGTGTGGGGAGCACTGACGGTGCTGGTTGTGTGGGGGAGCACTGACAGTACTGGCTGTTTGGGGGAGCACTGACAGTGCTGGCTGTGTGTGGGGAGCACTGACAGTGCTGGCTGTGTGGGGAGAGCACTGACAGTACTGGCTGTGTGGGGGAGCAATGACTGTGCTGGCTGTGTGGGGGGAGCACTGACATTGCTGGCTGTGTGGGGAGCACTGACAGTGCTGGCTGTGTGGGGGGAGCACTGACAGTGCTGGCTGTGTGGGGAGAGCACTGACAGTAATGGCTGTGTGGGGGAGCAATCACAGTTCTGGCTGTGTGGTGAGAGCACTGACAGTACTGGCTGTGTGGGGGAGGACTGACAGTACTGGCTGTGTGGGGAAGCACTGACAGTGCTGGCTGTTTGGGGGAGCACTGACAGTGCTGGCTGTGTGGGGGAGCACTGACAGTGCTGGCTGTGGGGGTGGAGAGCACTGACAGTGCTGGCTGTGTGGTGGGAGCACTGACCGTGCTGGCTGTGTGAGGGGAGCACTGACAGTGCTGGCTGTGTGGGGGAGCACTGACAGTGCTGGATGTGTGGGGAGTACTGACAGTGCTGGCTGTGTGATGGGAGCACTGACGGTGCTGGCTGTGTGGTGGGAGCACTGACAGTGCTGGCTGTGTGAGGGGAGCACTGACAGTGCGGGCTGTGTGTGGGGAGCACTGACGGTGCTGGCTGTGTGGGAGGAGCACTGACAGTGCTGGCTGTGGGAGGTGGAGAACACTGACAGTGCTGGCTGTGCGGGGGAGCACTGACAGTGCTGGATGTGTGGGGGAGCACTGATAGTGCTGGCTGTGGGAGGTGGAGAGCACTGACAGTGCTGGCTGTGCGGGGGGGGGGGGCACTGACAGTGCTGGATGTGTGGGGGAGCACTGATAGTGCTGTCTGTGTGGGGGAGCACTGACGGTGCTGGCTGTGTTGGGGAGCACTGACAGTGCTGGTTGTGTGAGGGAGCACTGACAGTGCTGGCTGTGTGGGGGATCACTGACAGTGCTGTCTGTGTGTTGGGAGCATTGACAGTGCTGGCTGTGTGGGAGGAGCACTGACAGTGCTTGCCGTGTGGGGAGCACTGAATGTGCTGGCTGTGGGGGGTGGAGAGCACTGACAGTGCTGGCTGTGTGGTGGGAGCACTGACAGTGCTGGCTGTGTGAGGGGAGCACTGACAGTGCGGGCTGTGTGGGGGAGCACTGACGGTGCTGGCTGTGTGGGGGAGCACTGACAGTGCTGGCTGTGTGGGGGAGCACTGGCAGTGCTGGCTGTGTTTTGGGAGCACTGACAGTGCTGGCTGTGTGGTGGGAGCACTGACAGTGCTGGCTCTGTGGGGGAGCACTGACAGTGCTTGATGTGTGGTGGAGCACTGATAGTGCTGTATGTGTGGGGAGCACTGACGGTGCTGGCTGTGTGGGGAGCACTGGCAGTGCTGGCTGTGTGGGGGAGCACTGACGGTGCTGGCTGTGTGGGGGAGCACTGACAGTTCTGGCTGTGTGGAGGAGCACTGACAGTGCTGGCTGTGTGGGGAGCACAGACAGTGCTGGCTGTGTGGGAGAAGCACTGACAGGGCTGGCTGTGGGGGGTGGAGAGCACTGACAGTGCTGGCTGTGCGGGGAGTACTGACAGTGCTGGATGTGTGGGGGAGCACTGATAGTGCTGTCTGTGTGGGGAGCACTGACGGTGCTGGTTGTGTGGGGGAGCACTGACAGTACTGGCTGTTTGGGGGAGCACTGACAGTGCTGGCTGTGTGTGGGGAGCACTGACAGTGCTGGCTGTGTGGGGAGAGCACTGACAGTACTGGCTGTGTGGGGGAGCAATGACTGTGCTGGCTGTGTGGGGGGAGCACTGACAGTGCTGGCTGTGCGGGGAGCACTGACAGTGCTGGCTGTGTGGGGGAGCACTGACAGTGCTGGCTGTGTGGGGAGAGCACTGACAGTAATGGCTGTGTGGGGGAGCAATCACAGTTCTGGCTGTGTGGTGAGAGCACTGACAGTACTGGCTGTGTGGGGGAGGACTGACAGTACTGGCTGTGTGGGGGAGCACTGACAGTGCTGGCTGTTTGGGGGAGCACTGACAGTGCTGGCTGTGTGGGGGAGCACTGACAGTGCTGGCTGTGGGGGTGGAGAGCACTGACAGTGCTGGCTGTGTGGTGGGAGCACTGACCATGCTGGCTGTGTGAGGGGAGCACTGACAGTGCTGGCTGTGTGGGGGGAGCACTGACAGTGCTGGATGTGTGGGGAGTACTGACAGTGCTGGCTGTGTGATGGGAGCACTGACGGTGCTGGCTGTGTGGTGGGAGCACTGACAGTGCTGGCTGTGTGAGGGGAGCACTGACAGTGCGGGCTGTGTGTGGGGAGCACTGACGGTGCTGGCTGTGTGGGAGGAGCACTGACAGTGCTGGCTGTGGGAGGTGGAGAACACTGACAGTGCTGGCTGTGCGGGGGGAGCACTGACAGTGCTGGATGTGTGGGGGAGCACTGATAGTGCTGGCTGTGGGAGGTGGAGAGCACTGACAGTGCTGGCTGTGCGGGGGGGGGGGCACTGACAGTGCTGGATGTGTGGGGGAGCACTGATAGTGCTGTCTGTGTGGGGGAGCACTGACGGTGCTGGCTGTGTTGGGGAGCACTGACAGTGCTGGCTGTGTGAGGGAGCACTGACAGTGCTGGCTGTGTGAGGGGAGCACTGACAGTGCGGGCTGTGTGGGGGAGCACTGACGGTGCTGGCTGTGTGGGGGAGCACTGAGAGTGCTGGCTGTGTGGGGGAGCACTGACAGTGCTGGCTGTGTTTTGGGAGCACTGACAGTGCTGGCTGTGCGGTTGGAGCACTGACAGTGCTGGCTGTGTGGGGGAGCACTGACAGTGCTGGATGTGTGGTGGAGCACTGATAGTGCTGTATGTGTGGGGAGCACTGACGGTGCTGGCTGTGTGGGGGAGCACTGACAGTACTGGCTGTGTGGGGGAGCACTGACAGTGCTGGCTGTGTTTTGGGAGCACTGACAGTGCTGGCTGTGTGGTGGGAGCACTGACAGTGCTGGCTGTGTGGGGGAGCACTGACAGTGCTGGATGTGTGGGGGATCACTGATAGTGCTGTATGTGTGGGGAGCACTGACGGTGCTGGCTGTGTGGGTGAGCACTGACAGTACTGGCTGTGTCGGGGAGCACTGACAGTGCTGGCTGTGTGTGGGGAGCACTGACAGTGCTGGCTGTGTGGGGAGAGCACTGACAGTACTGGCTGTGTGGGAGAGCAATGACTGTGCTGGCTGTGTGGGGGGAGCACTGACAGTGCTGGCTTTGTGGGGAGCACTGACAGTGCTGGGTATGTGGGGGGAGCACTGACAGTGCTGGCTGTATGGGGAGAGCACATACAGTACTGGCTGTGTGGGGGAGCAATGACAGTTCTGGCTGTGTGGTGAGAGCACTGACAGTACTGGCTGTGTGGGGGAGCACTGACAGTGCTGGCTGTGTGAGGGGAACACTGACAGTGCGGGCTGTGTGTGGTGAGCACTGACGGTGCTGGCTGTGTGGGGGAGCTCTGACAGTGCTGGCTGTGTGGGGGAACACTGACAGTGCTGGCTGTGTTTTGGGAGCACTAACAGTTCTGGCTGTGTGGTGGGAGCACTGACAGTGCTGGCTGTGTCGTGGAGCACTGACAGTGCTGGCTGTGTGGGGAGCACTGACAGTGCTGGTTGTGTGGGAGGAGCACTGAGTGCTGGCTGTGGGAGGTGGAGAGCACTGACAGTGCTGGCTGTGCGGGGGGGGGCACTGACAGTGCTGGATGTGTGGGGGAGCACTGATAGTGCTCTCTGTGTGGGGAGAGCACTGACGGTGCTGCTGTGTGGGGAGCACTGACAGTGCTGGCTGTGTGGGGGAGCATTGACAGTGCTGGCTGTGTGAGGGGAGCACTGACAGTGTGGGCTGTGTGGGGGGAGCACTGACGGTGCTGGCTGTGTGGGGGAGCACTGACAGTGCTGGCTGTGTGGGGGAGCACTGACAGTGCTGGCTGTGTTTTGGGAGCACTGACAGTGCTGGCTGTGTGGTGGGAGCACTGACAGTGCTGGCTGTGTGGGGGAGCACTGACAGTGCTGGATGTGTGGGGGAGCACTGATAGTGCTGTATGTGTGGGGAGCACTGACGGTGCTGGCTGTGTGGGGGAGCACTGTCAGTACTGGCTGTGTGGGGAGCACTGACAGTGCTGGCTGTGTGTGGGGAGCACAGACAGTGCTGGCTGTGTGGGGAGAGCACTGACAGTACTGGCTGTGTGCGGGAGCAATGACTGTGCTGGCTGTGTGGGGGGAGCACTGACAGTGCTGGCTGTGTGGGGAGCACTGACAGTGCTGGCTGTGTGGGGGGAGCACTAACAGTGCTGGCTGTGTGGGGAGAGCACATACAGTACTGGCTGTGTGGGGGAGCAATGACAGTTCTGGCTGTGTGGTGAGAGCACTGACAGTACTAGCTGTGTGGGGGTGCACTGACAGTACTGGCTGTGTGGGGGAGCACTGACAGTGCTGGCTGTTTGGGGGAGCACTGACAGTGCTGGCTGTGTGGGGGAGCACTGACAGTGCTGGCTGTGGGGGTGGAGAGCACTGACAGTGCTGGCTGTGTGGTGGGAGCACTGACCGTGCTGGCTGTGTGAGGGGAGCACTGACAGTACTGGCTGTTTGGGGGAGCACTGACAGTGCTGGCTGTGTGTGGGGAGCACTGACAGTGCTGGCTGTGTGGGGAGAGCACTGACAGTACTGGCTGTGTGGGGGAGCAATGACTGTGCTGGCTGTGTGGGGGGAGCACTGACAGTGCTGGCTGTGCGGGGAGCACTGACAGTGCTGGCTGTGTGGGGGAGCACTGACAGTGCTGGCTGTGTGGGGAGAGCACTGACAGTAATGGCTGTGTGGGGGAGCACTGACAGTGCTGGCTGTGGGGGTGGAGAGCACTGACAGTGCTGGCTGTGTGGTGGGAGCACTGACCGTGCTGGCTGTGTGAGGGGAGCACTGACAGTGCTGGCTGTTTGGGGGAGCACTGACAGTGCTGGCTGTGTGGGTGAGCACTGACAGTGCTGGCTGTGTGGTGGGAGCACTGACAGTGCTGGCTGTGGGGGGTGGAGAGCACTGACAGTGCTGGCTGTGTGGTGGGAGCACTGACAGTGCTGGCTGTGTGAGGGGAGCACTGACAGTGCGGGCTGTGTGTGGGGAGCACTGACGGTGCTGGCTGTGTGGGGGAGCACTGACAGTGCTGGCTGTGTGGGGGAACACTGACAGTGCTGGCTGTGTGTTGGGAGCACTGACAGTGCTGGCTGTGTGGTGGGAGCACTGACAGTGCTGGCTGTGTGGTGGAGCACTGACAGTGCTGGCTGTGTGGGGAGCACTGCCAGTGCTGGCTGTGTGGGAGGAGCACTGACAGTACTGGCTGTGGGAGGTGGAGAGCACTGAAAGTGCTGGCTGTGCGGGGGGAGCACTGACAGTGCTGGATGTGTGGGGGAGCACTGATACTGCTGTCTGTGTGGGGGGAGCACTGACGGTGCTGGCTGTGTGGGGGAGCACTGACAGTGCTGGCTGTGTGAGGGACCACTGACAGTGCTGTCTGTGTGTTGGGAGCATTGACAGTGCTGGCTGTGTGGGGGGAGCACTGACAGTGCTGGCTGTGTGGGGAGCACTGACAGTGCTGGCTGTGGGGGGTGGAGAGCACTGACAGTGCTGGCTGTGTGGTGGGAGCACTGACAGTGCTGGCTGTGTGAGGGGAGCACTGACAGAGCGGGCTGTGTGGAGGGAGCACTGACGGTGCTGGCTGTGTGGGGAGCACTGGCAGTGCTGGCTGTGTGGGGGAGCACTGACGGTGCTGGCTGTGTGGGGGAGCACTGACAGTGCTGGCTGTGTGGGGAGAGCACTGACAGTACTGGCTGTGTGGGGGAGCAATGACTGTGCTGGCTGTGTGGGGGGAGCACTGACAGTGCTGGCTGTGTGGGGAGCACTGACAGTGCTGGGTGTGTGGGGGGAGCACTGACAGTGCTGGCTGTGGGGGGAGAGCACATACAGTACTGGCTGTGTGGGGGAGCAATGACAGTTCTGGCTGTGTGGTGAGAGCACTGACAGTACTGGCTGTGTGGGGGAGCACTGACAGTACTGGCTCTGTGGGGGAGCACTGACAGTGCTGGCTGTTTGGGGGAGCACTGACAGTGCTGGCTGTGTGGGGAGCACTGACAGTGCTGGCTGTGGGGGCGGAGAGCACTGACAGTGCTGGCTGTGTGGTGGGAGCACTGACCGTGCTGGCTGTGTGAGGGGAGCACTGACAGTGCTGGCTATTGGGGGAGCACTGACAATGCTGGCTGTTTGGGGAGTACTGACAGTGCTGGCTGTGTGGTGGGAGCACTGACAGTGCTGGCTGTGGGGGGTGGAGAGCACTGACAGTGCTGGCTGTGTGGTGGGAGCACTGACAGTGCTGGCTGTGTGAGGGGAGCACTGACAGTGCGGGCTGTGTGGGGGGAGCACTGACGGTGCTGGCTGTGTGGGGGAGCACTGACAGTGCTGGCTGTGTGGGGGAGCACTGACAGTGCTGGCTGTGTTTTGGGAGCACTGACAGTGCTGGCTGTGTGGTGGGAGCACTGACAGTGCTGGCTGTGTGGGGAGCACTGACAGTGCTGGATGTGTGGGGGAGCACTGATAGTGCTGTATGTGTGGGAGCACTGACGGTGCTGGCTGTGTGGGGGAGCACTGACAGTACTGGCTGTGTCGGGGAGCACTGACAGTGCTGGCTGTGTGGGGAGAGCACTGACAGTACTGGCTGTGTGGGGAGCATTGACTGTGCTGGCTGTGTGGGGGGAGCACTGACAGTGCTGGCTGTGTGGGGAGCACTGACAGTGCTGGGTATGTGGGGGGAGCACAGACAGTGCTGGATGTATGGGGAGAGCACATACAGTACTGGCTGTGTGGGGGAGCAATGACAGTTCTGGCTGTGTGGTGAGAGCACTGACAGTACTGGCTGTGTGGGGGAGCTCTGACAGTGCTGGCTGTGTGGGGGAACACTGACAGTGCTGGCTGTGTTTTGGGAGCACTAACAGTTCTGGCTGTGTGGTGGGAGCACTGACAGTGCTGGCTGTGTCGTGGAGCACTGACAGTGCTGGCTGTGTGGGGAGCACTGACAGTGCTGGCTGTGTGGGAGGAGCACTGACAGTGCTGGCTGTGGGAGGTGGAGAGCACTGACAGTGCTGGCTGTGCGGGGGGGCACTGCCAGTGCTGGATGTGTGGGGGAGCACTGATAGTGCTGTCTGTGTGGGGAGAGCACTGACGGTGCTGCTGTGTGGGGGAGCACTGACAGTGCTGGCTCTGTGGTGGGAGCACTGACAGTGCTGGCTGTGTGAGGGGAGCACTGACAGTGCGGGCTGTGTGGGGGGAGCACTGACGGTGCAGGCTGTGTGGGGGAGCACTGACAGTGCTGGCTGTGTGGGGGAGCACTGACAGTGCTGGCTGTGTTTTGGGAGCACTGACAGTGCTGGCTGTGTGGTGGGAGCACTGACAGTGCTGGCTGTGTGGGGGAGCACTGACAGTGCTGGATGTGTGGGGGAGCACTGATAGTGCTGTATGTGTGGGGAGCAATGGCTGTGCTGGCTGTGTGGGGGAGCACTGTCAGTACTGGCTGTGTGGGGAGCACTGACAGTGCTGGCTGTGTGGGGGGAGCACTGACAGTGCTGGCTGTGTGGGGAGAGCACATACAGTACTGGCTGTGTGGGGGAGCAATGACAGTTCTGGCTGTGTGGTGAGAGCACTGACAGTACTGGCTGTGTGGGGGAGCACTGACAGTACTGGCTGTGTGGGGGAGCACTGACAGTGCTGGCTGTTTGGGGGAGCACTGACAGTGCTGGCTGTGTGGGGGAGCACTGACAGTGCTGGCTGTGGGGGTGGAGAGCACTGACAGTGCTGGCTGTGTGGTGGGAGCACTGACCGTGCTGGCTATGTGAGGGGAGCACTGACAGTGCTGGCTGTTTGGGGGAGCACTGACAGTGCTGGCTGTGTGGGTGAGCACTGACAGTGCTGGCTGTGTGGTGGGAGCACTGACAGTGCTGGCTGTGGGGGGTGGAGAGCACTGACAGTGCTGGCTGTGTGGTGGGAGCACTGGCAGTGCTGGCTGTGTGAGGGGAGCACTGACAGTGCGGGCTGTGTGTGGGGAGCACTGACGGTGCTGGCTGTGTGGGGGAACACTGACAGTGCTGGCTGTGTGGGGGAACACTGACAGTGCTGGCTGTGTGTTGGGAGCACTGACAGTGCTGGCTGTGTGGTGGGAGCACTGACAGTGCTGGCTGTGTGGTGGAGCACTGACAGTGCTGGCTGTGTGGGGAGCACTGACAGTGCTGGATGTGTGGGGGAGCACTGATAGTGCTGTCTGTGTGGGGGGAGCACTGACGGTGCTGGCTGTGTTGGGGAGCACTGACAGTGCTGGCTGTGTGGGGGACCACTGACAGTGCTGTCTGTGTGTTGGGAGCATTGACAGTGCTGGCTGTGTGGGGGGAGCACTGACAGTGCTGGCTGTGTGGGGAGCACTGACAGTGCTGGCTGTGGGGGGTGGAGAGCACTGACAGTGCTGGCTGTGTGGTGGGAGCACTGACAGTGCTGGCTGTGTGAGGGGAGCACTGACAGTTCGGGCTGTGTGGAGGGAGCACTGACGGTGCTGGCTGTGTGGGGAGCACTGGCAGTGCTGGCTGTGTGGGGAGCACAGACAGTGCTGGCTGTGTGGGAGGAGCACTGACAGGGCTGGCTGTGGGGGGTGGAGAGCACTGACAGTGCTGGCTGTGCGGGGAGTACTGACAGTGCTGGATGTGTGGGGGAGCACTGATAGTGCTGTCTGTGTGGGGAGCACTGACGGTGCTGGTTGTGTGGGGGAGCACTGACAGTACTGGCTGTTTGGGGGAGCACTGACAGTGCTGGCTGTGTGTGGGGAGCACTGACAGTGCTGGCTGTGTGGGGAGAGCACTGACAGTACTGGCTGTGTGGGGGAGCAATGACTGTGCTGGCTGTGTGGGGGGAGCACTGACAGTGCTGGCTGTGTGGGGAGCACTGACAGTGCTGGCTGTGTGAGGGGAGCACTGACAGTGCTGGCTGTGTGGGGAGAGCACTGACAGTAATGGCTGTGTGGGGGAGCAATCACAGTTCTGGCTGTGTGGTGAGAGCACTGACAGTACTGGCTGTGTGGGGGAGGACTGACAGTACTGGCTGTGTGGGGGAGCACTGACAGTGCTGGCTGTTTGGGGGAGCACTGACAGTGCTGGCTGTGTGGGGGAGCACTGACAGTGCTGGCTGTGGGGGTGGAGAGCACTGACAGTGCTGGCTGTGTGGTGGGAGCACTGACCGTGCTGGCTGTGTGAGGGGAGCACTGACAGTGCTGGCTGTGTGGGGGAGCACTGACAGTGCTGGATGTGTGGGGAGTACTGACAGTGCTGGCTGTGTGATGGGAGCACTGACGGTGCTGGCTGTGTGGTGGGAGCACTGACAGTGCTGGCTGTGTGAGGGGAGCACTGACAGTGCGGGCTGTGTGTGGGGAGCTCTGACGGTGCTGGCTGTGTGGGAGGAACGCTGACAGTGCTGGCTGTGGGAGGTGGAGAACACTGACAGTGCTGGCTGTGCGGGGGAGCACTGACAGTGCTGGATGTGTGGGGGAGCACTGATAGTGCTGGCTGTGGGAGGTGGAGAGCACTGACAGTGCTGGCTGTGCGGGGGGGGGGGGCACTGACAGTGCTGGATGTGTGGGGGAGCCTGATAGTGCTGTCTGTGTGGGGGAGCACTGACGGTGCTGGCTGTGTTGGGGAGCACTGACAGTGCTGGTTGTGTGAGGGAGCACTGACAGTGCTGGCTGTGTGGGGGATCACTGACAGTGCTGTCTGTGTGTTGGGAGCATTGACAGTGCTGGCTGTGTGGGAGGAGCACTGACAGTGCTTGCCGTGTGGGGAGCACTGAATGTGCTGGCTGTGGGGGGTGGAGAGCACTGACAGTGCTGGCTGTGTGGTGGGAGCACTGACAGTGCTGGCTGTGTGAGGGGAGCACTGACAGTGCGGGCTGTGTGGGGGAGCACTGACGGTGCTGGTTGTGTGGGGGAGCACTGACAGTGCTGGCTGTGTGGGGGAGCACTGGCAGTGCTGGCTGTGTTTTGGGAGCACTGACAGTGCTGGCTGTGTGGTGGGAGCTGACAGTGCTGGCTGTGTGGGGGAGCACTGACAGTGCTTGATGTGTGGTGGAGCACTGATAGTGCTGTATGTGTGGGGAGCACTGACGGTGCTGGCTGTGTGGGGAGCACTGGCAGTGCTGGCTGTGTGGGGGAGCACTGACGGTGCTGGCTGTGTGGGGGAGCACTGACAGTTCTGGCTGTGTGGAGGAGCACTGACAGTGCTGGCTGTGTGGGGAGCACAGACAGTGCTGGCTGTGTGGGAGGAGCACTGACAGGGCTGGCTGTGGGGGGTGGAGAGCACTGACAGTGCTGGCTGTGCGGGGAGTACTGACAGTGCTGGATGTGTGGGGGAGCACTGATAGTGCTGTCTGTGTGGGGAGCACTGACGGTGCTGGTTGTGTGGGGGAGCACTGACAGTACTGGCTGTTTGGGGGAGCACTGACAGTGCTGGCTGTGTGTGGGGAGCACTGACAGTGCTGGCTGTGTGGGGAGAGCACTGACAGTACTGGCTGTGTGGGGGAGCAATGACTGTGCTGGCTGTGTGGGGGGAGCACTGACAGTGCTGGCTGTGCGGGGAGCACTGACAGTGCTGGCTGTGTGGGGGGAGCACTGACAGTGCTGGCTGTGTGGGGAGAGCACTGACAGTAATGGCTGTGTGGGGGAGCAATCACAGTTCTGGCTGTGTGGTGAGAGCACTGACAGTACTGGCTGTGTGGGGGAGGACTGACAGTACTGGCTGTGTGGGGGAGCACTGACAGTGCTGGCTGTTTGGGGGAGCACTGACAGTGCTGGCTGTGTGGGGGAGCACTGACAGTGCTGGCTGTGGGGGTGGAGAGCACTGACAGTGCTGGCTGTGTGGTGGGAGCACTGACCATGCTGGCTGTGTGAGGGGAGCACTGACAGTGCTGGCTGTGTGGGGGGAGCACTGACAGTGCTGGATGTGTGGGGTGTACTGACAGTGCTGGCTGTGTGATGGGAGCACTGACGGTGCTGGCTGTGTGGTGGGAGCACTGACAGTGCTGGCTGTGTGAGGGGAGCACTGACAGTGCGGGCTGTGTGTGGGAGCACTGACGGTGCTGGCTGTGTGGGAGGAGCACTGACAGTGCTGGCTGTGGGAGGTGGAGAACACTGACAGTGCTGGCTGTGCGGGGGGAGCACTGACAGTGCTGGATGTGTGGGGGAGCACTGATAGTGCTGGCTGTCAGAGGTGGAGAGCACTGACAGTGCTGGCTGTGCGGGGGGGGGGGGCACTGACAGTGCTGGATGTGTGGGGGAGCACTGATAGTGCTGTCTGTGTGGGGGAGCACTGGCGGTGCTGGCTGTGTTGCGGAGCACTGACAGTGCTGGCTGTGTGAGGGAGCACTGACAGTGCTGGCTGTGTGAGGGTAGCACTGACAGTGCGGGCTGTGTGGGGGAGCACTGACGGTGCTGGCTGTGTGGGGGAGCACTGACAGTGCTGGCTGTGTGGGGGAGCACTGACAGTGCTGGCTGTGTTTTGGGAGCACTGACAGTGCTGGCTGTGTGGTGGGAGCACTGACAGTGCTGGCTGTGTGGGGGAGCACTGACAGTGCTGGATGTGTGGTGGAGCACTGATAGTGCTGTATGTGTGGGGAGCACTGACGGTGCTGGCTGTGTGGGGGAGCACTGACAGTACTGGCTGTGTGGGGGAGCACTGACAGTGCTGGCTTTGTGTGGGGAGCACTGACAGTGCTGGCTGTGTGGGGAGAGCACTGACAGTACTGGCTGTGTGGGGGAGCACTGACAGTGCTGGATGTGTGGTGGAGCACTGATAGTGCTGTATGTGTGGGAGCACTGACGGTGCTGGCTGTGTGGGGGAGCACTGACAGTACTGGCTGTGTGGGGGAGCACTGACAGTGCTGGCTGTGTGTGGGGAGCAGTGACAGTGCTGGCTGTGTGGGGAGAGCACTGACAGTACTGGCTGTGTGGGGGAGCAATGACTGTGCTGGCTGTGTGGGAGGAGCACTGACAGTGCTGGCTGTGTGGGGACCACTGACAGTGCTGGGTATGTGGGGGGAGCACTGACAGTGCTGGCTGTGTGGGGAGAGCACATACAGTACTGGCTGTGTGGGGGAGCAATGACAGTTCTGGCTGTGTGGTGAGAGCACTGACAGTACTGGCTGTGTGGGGGAGCACTGACAGTACTGGCTGTGTGGGGGAGCACTGACAGTGCTGGCTGTTTGGGGGAACACTGACAGTGCTGGCTGTGTGGGGGAGCACTGACAGTGCTGGCTGTGGGGGTGGAGAGCACTGACAGTGCTGGCTGTGTGGTGGGAGCACTGACCGTGCTGGCTGTGTGAGGGGAGCACTGACAGTGCTGTCTGTGTGGGGGAGCACTGACAGTGCTGGCTGTTTGGGGAGTACTGACAGTGCTGGCTGTGTGGTGGGAGCACTGACAGTGCTGGCTGTGGGGGGTGGAGATCACTGACAGTGCTGGCTGTGTGGTGGGAGCACTGACAGTGCTGGCTGAGTGAGGGGAGCACTGACAGTGCGGGCTGTGTGTGGGGAGCACTGACGGTGCTGGCTGTGTGGGGGAGCACTGACAGTGCTGGCTGTGTGGGGGAACACTGACAGTGCTGGCTGTGTGTTGGGAGCACTGACAGTGCTGGCTGTGTGGTGGGAGCACTGACAGTGCTGGCTGTGTGGTGGAGCACTGACAGTGCTTGCTGTGTGGGGAGCACTGACAGTGCTGGCTGTGTGGGAGGAGCACTGACAGTGCTGGCTGTGGGAGGTGGAGAGCACTGACAGTGCTGGCTGTGCGGGGGGAGCACTGACAGTGCTGGATGTGTGGGGGAGCACTGATCGTGCTGTCTGTGTGGGGGGAGCACTGACGGTGCTGGCTGTGTGGGGGAGCACTGACAGTGCTGGCTGTGTGGGGAGCACTGACAGTGCTGGCTGTGTGGGGGACCACTGACAGTGCTGTCTGTGTGTTGGGAGCATTGACAGTGCTGGCTGTGTGGGGGGAGCACTGACAGTGCTGGCTGTGTGGGGAGCACTGACAGTGCTGGCTGTGGGGGGTGGAGAGCACTGACCGTGCTGGCTGTGTGAGGGGAGCACTGAGAGTGCTGTCTGTGTGGGGGAGCACTGACAGTGCTGGCTGTTTGGGGAGTACTGACAGTGCTGGCTGTGTGGGGAGAGCACTGACAGTAATGGCTGTGTTGGGGGAGCAATCACAGTTCTGGCTGTGTGGTGAGAGCACTGACAGTACTGGCTGTGTGGGGGAGGACTGACAGTACTGGCTGTGTGGGGGAGCACTGACAGTGCTGGCTGTTTGGGGAGAGCACTGACAGTAATGGCTGTGTGGGGGAGCAATCACAGTTCTGGCTGTGTGGTGAGAGCACTGACAGTACTGGCTGTGTGGGGGAGGACTGACAGTACTGGCTGTGTGGGGGAGCACTGACAGTGCTGGCTGTTTGGGGGAGCACTGACAGTGCTGGCTGTGTGGGGGAGCACTGACAGTGCTGGCTGTGGGGGTGGAGAGCACTGACAGTGCTGGCTCTGTGGTGGGAGCACTGACCATGCTGGCTGTGTGAGGGGAGCACTGACAGTGCTGGCTGTGTGGGGGGAGCACTGACAGTGCTGGATGTGTGGGGAGTACTGACAGTGCTGGCTGTGTGATGGGAGCACTGACGGTGCTGGCTGTGTGGTGGGAGCACTGACAGTGCTGGCTGTGTGAGGGGAGCACTGACAGTGCGGGCTGTGTGTGGGGAGCACTGACGGTGCTGGCTGTGTGGGAGGAGCACTGACAGTGCTGGCTGTGGGAGGTGGAGAACACTGACAGTGCTGGCTGTGCGGGGGGAGCACTGACAGTGCTGGATGTGTGGGGGAGCACTGATAGTGCTGGCTGTGGGAGGTGGAGAGCACTGACAGTGCTGGCTGTGCGGGGGGGGGGGCACTGACAGTGCTGGATGTGTGGGGGAGCACTGATAGTGCTGTCTGTGTGGGGGAGCACTGACGGTGCTGGCTGTGTTGGGGAGCACTGACAGTGCTGGCTGTGTGAGGGAGCACTGACAGTGCTGGCTGTGTGGGGGATCACTGACAGTGCTGTCTGTGTGATGGGAGCATTGAAAGTGCTGGCTGTGTGGGAGGAGCACTGACAGTGCTTGCTGTGTGGGGAGCACTGAATGTGCTGGCTGTGGGGGGTGGAGAGCACTGACAGTGCTGGCTGTGTGGTGGGAGCACTGACAGTGCTGGCTGTGTGAGGGGAGCACTGACAGTGCGGGCTGTGTGGGGGAGCACTGACGGTGCTGGCTGTGTGGGGGAGCACTGACAGTGCTGGCTGTGTGGGGGAGCACTGACAGTGCTGGCTGTGTTTTGGGAGCACTGACAGTGCTGGCTGTGTGGTGGGAGCACTTACAGTGCTGGCTGTGTGGGGGAGCACTGACAGTGCTGGATGTGTGGTGGAGCACTGATAGTGCTGTATGTGTGGGGAGCACTGACGGTGCTGGCTGTGTGGGGGAGCACTGACAGTACTGGCTGTGTGGGGGAGCACTGACAGTGCTGGCTGTGTGTGGGGAGCAGTGACAGTGCTGGCTGTGTGGGGAGAGCACTGACAGTACTGGCTGTGTGGGGGAGCAATGACTGTGCTGGCTGTGTGGGAGGAGCACTGACAGTGCTGGCTGTGTGGGGACCACTGACAGTGCTGGGTATGTGGGGGGAGCACTGACAGTGCTGGCTGTGTGGGGAGAGCACATACAGTACTGGCTGTGTGGGGGAGCAATGACAGTTCTGGCTGTGTGGTGAGAGCACTGACAGTACTGGCTGTGTGGGGGAGCACTGACAGTACTGGCTGTGTGGGGGAGCACTGACAGTGCTGGCTGTTTGGGGGAACACTGACAGTGCTGGCTGTGTGGGGGAGCACTGACAGTGCTGGCTGTGGGGGTGGAGAGCACTGACAGTGCTGGCTGTGTGGTGGGAGCACTGACCGTGCTGGCTGTGTGAGGGGAGCACTGACAGTGCTGTCTGTGTGGGGGAGCACTGACAGTGCTGGCTGTTTGGGGAGTACTGACAGTGCTGGCTGTGTGGTGGGAGCACTGACAGTGCTGGCTGTGGGGGGTGGAGATCACTGACAGTGCTGGCTGTGTGGTGGGATCACTGACAGTGCTGGCTGTGTGAGGGGAGCACTGACAGTGCGGGCTGTGTGTGGGGAGCACTGACGGTGCTGGCTGTGTGGGGGAGCACTGACAGTGCTGGCTGTGTGGGGGAACACTGACAGTGCTGGCTGTGTGTTGGGAGCACTGACAGTGCTGGCTGTGTGGTGGGAGCACTGACAGTGCTGGCTGTGTGGTGGAGCACTGACAGTGCTTGCTGTGTGGGGAGCACTGACAGTGCTGGCTGTGTGGGAGGAGCACTGACAGTGCTGGCTGTGGGAGGTGGAGAGCACTGACAGTGCTGGCTGTGCGGGGGGAGCACTGACAGTGCTGGATGTGTGGGGGAGCACTGATCGTGCTGTCTGTGTGGGGGGAGCACTGACGGTGCTGGCTGTGTGGGGGAGCACTGACAGTGCTGGCTGTGTGGGGAGCACTGACAGTGCTGGCTGTGTGGGGGACCACTGACAGTGCTGTCTGTGTGTTGGGAGCATTGACAGTGCTGGCTGTGTGGGGGGAGCACTGACAGTGCTGGCTGTGTGGGGAGCACTGACAGTGCTGGCTGTGGGGGGTGGAGAGCACTGACAGTGCTGGCTGTGTGGTGGGAGCACTGACAGTGCTGGCTGTGTGAGGGGAGCACTGACAGTGCGGGCTGTGTGGGGGAGCACTGACGGTGCTGGCTGTGTGGGGGAGCACTGACAGTGCTGGCTGTGTGGGGGAGCACTGACAGTGCTGGCTGTGTTTTGGGAGCACTGACAGTGCTGGCTGTGCGGTGGGAGCACTGACAGTGCTGGCTGTGTGGGGGAGCACTGACAGTGCTGGCTGTGTGGGGAGCACAGACAGTGCTGGCTGTGTGGGAGGAGCACTGACAGGGCTGGCTGTGTGGGGGGAGCACTGACAGTGCTGGCTGTGTGTGGGGGGGGGGGTGGCACCGTTTTCTTGCAGGACAGTCCGTCAATCTCACTATCAGCCGATTGACCCTCCGCTGCGCTCCCTCTCTGGCAACTATATCCTTACTTAGTTAGGGAGACAGAAACTGTGCACAGTACTCCATGTGTGGTCTCACCAAGGCCCAGTATAACTGCAGTAAGACATCTCCACTTCTGAACTCAAATCCCTCTTGCAATGAAGGCCAACATATCATTGGACTTCTTAACTGCTTGTTGCTCCCCCCTCTCCACTTTCACTGACTGGTGTACAAGGTCACACAGATCCGTCATTCCCTCCGCATATCCCAACAAACCACTGTTTTAATGTCACTCTTTCCTTCAATGTATTTTACACCAACGTGTATAACTGTCAGAAATGTCTCAATGTGTGTGGCACATGGCACAGTGGTTAGCACTGCTGCCTCCGGCGCTGAGGACACAGGGTCGATCCGTGCTGTGCTCACATAAAATGTCCACCGTGAATCCAGCAGAGGGCAGTAGAGCAGTGCTGCTGATTGGCCGTTGCAGGGGAAATTTCCATACGTCCGTGTGCTCACCCTAACTTGGAGGCGTACCTGAACAAGGGACCTTAGCTGTTCAAGTGAAAACAAGCATCCAGCAGAGGGCAGTAGAGCGGAGCTGTTGATTGGCAGTTGCAGGGGAAATTTGCATACGTCCGTGTGCTCACCCTAACTTGAAGGTGGTTTGTGGAGGAGCTGTTGTTTAGTGACAGTTAAACCCGAAACAATTCTTCAGTGTTTCCCTCCCTATCCCTTCCTCTAACCAAAAACAAACAACCGCTGTAAGGATTAAGAGGAAGGCTCGAGGGCAGGTAGAAGTGGAAAGTTGAACCGTGATGTCACAGCCTGCAGGTAAGGGATTGGCTGGTGACTTGTAAGTAGATTTTATTTCATTTTCCCTCAGGTGTTATCGTGCGGGGCGCAAAGGTTGCTGAGTGAGTGCTTGCTGAGAAGGGGAGTGAATAACAGGTAAGCTCTTTCTTTCTTTTTTTAATCTAGAGGGGCTGGCAGGGAAGGCAGTGCAATGTTCCTCCTGCAGAATGTTTGAGGTGAGGGTCGCCGTCAGTGTCCCTGCTGATTTCAGCTGTGGGAAGTGCACCCATCTCCAGCTCCTCAGAAACCGCGTTAGGGAACTGGAGCTGGAGCTGGATGAACTTCGGATCATTCGGGAGGCAGAGGTGGTTATAGATGGAAGCTTCAGGGATGCAGGAACTCCGAAGAATCAAGATAGATGGGTGACGGCGAGAGGGGCTGGGAGGAAGCAGTCAGTACAGGGATCCCCTGTGGTCGTTCCCCTCAGTAACAAGTATACCGCTTTGGATACTGTTGTGGACGACGACTTACCAGGGTTAAGCCATGGGGTACAGGTCTCTGGCACAGAGTCTGTCCCTGCTGCTCAGAAGGGAAGGGGGGAGAGGAGTAGAGCATTAGTCATTGGAGACTCCATAGTTAAGGTGATAGATAGGAGATTCTGTGGGAACGAGAGAGATTCGCGGTTGGTGTGTTGCCTCCCAGGTGCCAGGGTGCGTGATGTCTCGGGTCGTGTTTTTCGGATCCTTAAGTGGGAAGGGGAGCACCCCAAGTTGTGGTCCACATAGGTACCAACGACATAGGTAGGAAAAGGGATCGGGATGTAAGGCAGGAATTCAGGGAGCTAGGGTGGAAACTTAGATCTAGGACAAACAGAGTTATTATCACTGGGTTGTTACCCGTGCCACGTGACAGCGATACGAGGAATAGGGAGAGAGAGGAGTTGAACACGTGGCTACAGGGATGGTGCAGGAGGGAGGGTTTCGGATTTCTGGATAATTAGGGCTCATTCTGGGGTCGGTGGGACCTGTACAAACGGGATGGTCTGCACCTGGACCAGAGGGGTACCAATATTCAGAAGGTAAATTTGCTAATGCTCTTCGGGAGGGTTTAAACTAGTTCAGCAGGGGCTTGGGAACCTGAATTGTAGCTGCGGTATACAGGAGGTTGAGAGTAGTGAGTTCATGAGTAAGGTTTCAAAGTTTCAGGTGTGTACCGGCAGACAGGATGGTGGTTTAAAGTGTGTCGTCTTCAATGCCAGGAGCATCCGGAATCAGGTGGGTGAAGTTGCGGCATGGGTTGGTACGTGGGACTTCGATTTTGTGGCCATTTCGGAGACATGGATAGAGCAGGGACAGGAATGGTTGTTGCAGGTGCCGGGATATAGATATTTCAATAAGCTCAGGGAAGGTGGTAAAAGAGGGGGAGGGTGGCATTGTTAGTCAAGGACAGTATTACGATGGCAGAAAGGACGTTTGATGAGGACTCGTCTACTGAGGTAGTATGGGCTGAGGTTAGAAACAGGAAAGCAAAGGTCACCCTGTTAGGGGTTTTCTATAGGCCTCCGAAAAGTTCCAGAGATGTAGAAGAGAGGATTGCAAAGATGATTCTGGATAGGAGCGAAAGCAACAGGGTCGTTGTTATGAGGGACTTTAACTTTCCAAATCTTGACTGGAATCGCTATAGTTCGAGTACATTAGATGGGTCCGTTTTTGTCCAATGTGTGCAGGAGGGTTTCCTGACACAGTATGTAGATAGGCCAACGAGAGGCGAGGCCATGTTGGATTTGGTACTGGTTAATGAACCAGGACAGGTGTTAGTTTTGGAGGTAGGTGAGCACTTTGGTGATAGTGACCACAATTCGATTACGTTTACTTTAGTGATGGAAAGGGATAGGTATATACCGCAGGGCAAGAGTTATATCTGGGGAAAGGCAATTATGATGCGATGAGGCAAGAATTAGGATACATCGGATGGAGTGGAAAACTGCAGGGGATGGGCACAATGGAAATGTGGAACTTGTTCAAGGAACAGCTACTGCATGTCCTTGATAAGTATGTACCTGTCAGGCAGGGAGGAAGTGGTCGAGCAAGGGAACTGTGGTTTACTAAAGCAGTCGAAACACTTGTCAAGAGGAAGAAGGAGGCTTATGTAAAGATGAGACATGAAGGTTCAGTTAGGGCGCTCGAGAGTTACAAGTTGGCTAGGAAGGACCTAAAGAGAGAGCTAAGAAGAGCCAGGAGGGGACATGAGAAGTCTTTGGCAGGTAGGATCATGGATAACCCTAAAGCTTTCTATAGATATGGCAGGAATAAAAGAATGACTAGGGTAAGAATAGGGCCAGTCAAGGACAGTAGTGAGAAGTTGTCCTTGGAGTCCGAGGTGGTAGGAGAGGTGCTAAATGAATATTTTTCGTCAGTATACACACAGGAAAAAGACAATGTTGTCGAGGAGAAGACTGAGATACAGGCTACTAGTCTAGGAGGGCTTGAGGTTCAGAAGCAGGAGGTGTTAGCAATTCTGGAAAGTGTGAAAGTAGATAAGTCACCTGGGCCGGATGGGATTCATCCTAGGATTCTCTGGGAAGCTAGGGAGGAGATTGCTGAGCCTTTGGCCTTGATCTTTAAGTCATCTTAGTCTACAGGAATAGTGCCAGAAGGCTGGAGGATAGCAAATGTTGCCCCCTTGTTCAAGAAGGGGAGTAGAGATAACCCCGGTAACTATAGACCAGTGAGCCGTACTTCTGTTGTGGGCAAAATCTTGGAAAGTTTTATAAGGGATAGGATGTATAATCATCTGGAAAGAAATAATTTAATTAGCGATAGTAAACACGGTTTTGTGAAGGGTAGGTCATGCCTCACAAAACTTATAGAGTTCTTTGACAAAGGTGACCAAAGAGGTGGAGGAGGGTAAAGCAGTTGATGTGGTGTATATGGATTTCAGTAAAGCGTTTGACAAGGTTCCCCATGGTAGGCTGCTGCAGAAAATACGGAGGTATGGGATTCAGGGTGATTTAGCAGTTTGGATCAGAAATTGGCTAGCTGGAAGAAGGCAAAGGGTGGTGGTTGATGGGAACTGTTCAGACTGGAGTCCAGTTACAAGTGGAGTACCACAAGGATCTGTTTTGGGGCCACTGCTGTTTGTCATTTTCATAAATGACCTGGAGGAGGGCGTAGAAGGATGGGTGAGTAAATTTGCAGATGACACTAAAGTCGGTGGAGTTGTGGACAGTGCGGAAGGATGTTACTAGTTACAGAGGGACATAGATAAGCTGCAGCGCTGGGCTGAGAGGTGGCAAATGGAGTTTAATGCAGAAAAGTGTGAGGTGATTCATTTTGGAAGGAATAACAGGAAGACAGAGTACTGAGCTAATGGTATGATTCTTGGCAATGTGGATGAGCAGAGAGATCTCGGTGTCCATGTACATAGATCCCTGAAAGTTGCCACCCAGGTTGAGAGGGTTGTTAAGAAGGCGTACGGTGTGTTAGCTTTTATTGGTAGAGGGATTGTGTTTCGGAGCCATGAGGGCATGTTGCAGCTGTACAACACTCTGGTGCGGCCGCATTTGGAGAATTGCGTTCAATTCTGGTCGCCGCATTATAGGAAGGATGTGGGAGCATTGGAAAGGGTGCAGAGGAGATTTACCAGGATGTTGCCTGGTATGGAGGGAAGATCTTATGAGGAAAGGCTGAGAGATTTGAGGCTGTTTCCGTTAGAGAGAAGACGGTTAATAGGTGACTTAATTGAGGCATACAAGATGATCAGAGGATTGGATAGGGTGCACAGTGAGAGCCTTTTTCCTCGGATGGTAATGTCTAGCACGATGGGACATACCTTTAAATTGAGGGGTGATAGATATAGGACAGATGTCAGAAGTAGGTTCTTTAGTCAGAGAGTAGTAAGGGCGTGGAATGCTCTGCCTGCAACAGTAGTGGACTCGCCAACACTAAGGACATTCAAATGGTCATTGGATAGACACATGGACAATAAGGAAATAGTGTAGATGGGCTTTAGAGTGGTTTCACAGGTCGGTGCAACATCGAGGGCCGAAGGGCCTGTACTGCGCTGTAATGTTCTATGTTTTATGTTCTATGAACTGACATAAAATGGCCACCGTGAACTGACATAAAATGGTCACCGTGAACTGACATAAAATGGCCACCGTGAATTCACATTAAATGGCAGCCGTGAAGTGACATAAAATGGCCGCCGTGAAATGACATAAAATGGCCACTGTGAACTGACATAAAACGGCCACCATGAACTGACATAAAATGGCCACCGTGAACTGACATAATAACGCCACCCTGAACAGACATAAAGTGGCCACTGTGAAATGACATAAAATGGCCACCGTGAACGGACATGAAATGGCCGCCGTGAAATGACATAAAATGGCCCCTGCCGACTGACATAATATGGCCCGCTTGAACTGACATGAAATGGCCAGCGTGAACTTACATAAAATGGCCTACGTGAACTGACATAAAATGGACATTGTGAACTGACATAAAATGGCCGCCGTGAACTGACATAAACTGGCCGCCGTGAACTTACATAAAATGGCCCTGTGAACTGACGTAAAATGGCCACCGTGAACTGGCATTAAATGGCCCCCGTCGACTGACATAAAATGGCCCCCATAAACTGACATAAAATGGCCACCGTGAAATGACATAAAATGGCCACTGTGAACTGATATAAAAAGGCCATTTTGAGCTGACATACAATGGCCACCGTGAACTGAAATAAAATGACCACCGTGAAGTGACATAAAATGACCACCGTGAACTGACATAAAATGGCCACGGTGAACTGACAAAAAATGGCCACTGTGAACTGACATAAAATGGCCACCCTGAACTGACATAAAATTGCCACTGTGAACTAACATAAAATGGCCACCAAGAACTGAATAAAATGGCCACCGTGAACTGACATCAACTGGCCGCCGTGAAATGACATACAATGGCCGCCGTGAACTGACATGAAACGGACACCGTGAACTGACATAAAATTGACACTGTGAACTAACATAAAATGGCCACCGTGAACTGAATAAAATGGCCACTGTGAACTGACATAAAATGGCCGCCGTGAAATGACATCCAATGGCCACCGTGAACTGACATGAAACGCACACCGTGAACTGACATAAAATTGCCACTGTGAATTACATAAAATGGCCACCGTGAACTGAATAAAATGGCCACTGTGAACTGACATAAAATGGCCGCCGTGAAATTACATACAATGGACGCCGTGAAGTGACATAAAACGGACACCGTGAACCGACATAAAATGGCCACTGTGAACTGACATAAAATGGCCGCCTTGAAATGACATAAAATGGCGCCTGCCTACTGACATAAAATGGTCCACTTGAACTGACAATAAATGGCCACCGTGAACAGACATTAAATGGCCCTGTGAACTGACATAAAATGGCCACCGTGAACTGGCATAAAATGGCCCCCGTCGACTGACATAAAATGGCCCCCATGAACTGACATAAAATGGCCACCGTGAAATGGCAGAAAATGGCCGCCGTGAAATGACATAAAATGGCGCCTGCATACTGACATAAAATGGCCCGCTTGAACTGACATAAAATTAGCACCGTGAACCGACATAAAATGGCCCTGTGAACTGACATAAAATGGCCACCGTGAACTGAAATGAAATGACCACCGTGAAGTGACATAAAATGACCACCGTGAACTGACATAAAATGCCACATAGATAAAATGGCCGCCATGAAATGATATAAAATGGCCGCCGCGAACTGACATAAAATGGACACCGTGAACCGACATAAAATGGTCACCGTGAACTGACATAAAATGGCATTGTGAGCTGACATACAATGGCCAGCGTGAACTGACATAAAATGACCACCGTGAACTGACATAAAATGGCCATTGTGAACTGACATAAAATGGCCACCGTGAACTGACATAAAACGGACACCGTGAACCGACATAAAATGGTCGCTGTGAACTGACATAAAATGGCCGCCGTGAAGGGACATAAAATGGCCACCGTGAACTGAAATAAAATGACCACCGTGAAGTAACATAAAATGACCACCGTGAACTGACATAAAATGGCCATGGTGAACTGACAAAAAATGGCCACTGTGAACTAACATAAAATGGCCACCATGAACTGACATAAAATGGCCACCGTGAACTGACTTAAAATGGCCGCCTTGAACTGACATAAAATGGCCGCCATGAAATGACATAAAATGGCCACCGTGAACTGACATAAAACGGACACCGTGAACCGACATAAAATGGCCACTGTGAACTGACATAAATGGCCCGCTTGAACTGACATAAAAAGGCCACCGTGAACTTACATAAAATGGCCTACGTGAACTGACATAAAATGGCCACCGTGAACTGGCATAAAATGGCCCCGTCGACTGACATAAAATGGCCCCCATGAACTGACATAAAATGGCACCGTGAAATGACATAAAATGGCCACTGTGAACTGATACTAAATGGACATTGTGAGCTGACATACAATGGCCACCGTGAACTGAAATAAAATGACCACTGACATAAAATGGCCGCAATGAAATGACATAAAATGCCACCGTGAACTGACATAAAACGGACACCGTGAACCGACATAAAATGGTCACTGTGAACGGACATAAAATGGCCACCGTGAACTGAACAAAATGGCCACTGTGAACTGACATAAAATGACCGCCGTGAAATGACATACAATGGCTACCAAGAACTGACATAAAATGGCCACCGTGAACTGACATAAAATGGCCGCCGTGAACTGACATAAAATGGCCGCCGTGAACTGACATAAAATGGCCACCGTGAACTGACATAAAATGGTCACCGTGATCTGACATAAAATGACCATTGTGAACTGACAATAAATGGTCACCGTGAACTGACATAAAATGGCCACTGTGAACTGATACTAAATGGACATTGTGAGCTGACATACAATGGCCACCGTGAACTGAAATAAAATGACCACTGACATAAAATGGCCGCAATGAAATGACATAAAATGCCGCCGCGAACTGACATAATATGGACACCGTGAACCGACATAAAATGGTCACCGTGAACTGACATACAATGGCCTCCATGAAATGACATAAAATTCCCTTGTGAGCTGACATACAATGGCCACCGTCAACTGACATAAAATGACCACCGTGAAGTGTTCCAAAATGACCACCGTGAACTGACATAAAATGGCGACGGTGAACTGACATAAAATTGTCACTGGGAACGGACATAAAATGGCCACCGTGAACTGAACAAAATGGCCACTGTGAACTGATACTAAATGGCCATTGTGAGCTGACATACAATGGCCACCGTGAACTGAAATAAAATGACCACCGTGAAGTGACATAACATGACCACCGTGAACTGACATAAAATGGCCACTGACATAAAATGGCCGCAATGAAATGACATAAAATGGCCGCCGCGAACTGACATAAAATGGACACCGTGAACCGACATAAAATGGTCACCGTGAACTGACATAAAATGGCCACAATGAAATGACATAAAATGACCTTGTGAGCTGACATACAATGGCCACCGTGGACTGACATAAAATGACCACCGTGAACTGACATAAAATGGCCATGGTGAACTGACAAAAAATTGTCACTGTGAACGGACATAAAATGGCCACCGTGAACTGAACAAAATGGCCACTGTGAACTGACATAAAATGACCGCCGTGAAATGACATACAATGGCTACCAAGAACTGACATAAAATGGCCACCGTGAACTGACATAAAATGGCCGCCGTGAACTGACATAAAATGGCCGCCGTGAACTGACATAAAATGGCCACCGTGAACTGACATAAAATGGTCACCGTGATCTGACATAAAATGGTCACCGTGAACTGACATAAAATGACCATTGTGAACTGACAATAAATGGTCTGTGTGAACTGACATAAAATGGCCACCAAGAAATGACATAAAATGACCACCGTGATCTGACATAAAATGGCTACAGTGAACTGACATAAAATGGCCACTTGGAACTCACATAAAATGGGCACCATGAACTGACATAATAACGCCGACCTGAACTGACATAAAATGGGCACCCTGAAATGACATTGAATGGCCACCGTGAACTGACAACAAATGGCCGTCATGAAATGACACAAAATGGCTCCTGTTGACTGACATAAAATGGCCCTCTTTAACTGACATAAAATGACCACCGCGAACTTACATAAAATGGCCGCCGTGAACTAACATAAAATGGCCATTGTGAATTGACATACAATGGCCTCCGTGAACTGACATAAAATGGCCATTGTGAACTGACATAAATTGACCCCGTGAACTGTCATAAATGGCCCCCGTGAACTGTCATAAAATGGCCATTGTGCACTGACATAAAATGTCCACTGTGAACTGACATAAAATGTCGCATTATGAACTGACATAAAAATGCCCTGTGAACTGACATAAAATGGCCACCATGAACTAACATAAAATGGTCCCCGTCGACTGACATAAAATGGCCCCCAAGAACTGACATAAAATGGTCACCGTGAACTGACATAAAATGGACTCCGTGAACTGACATAAAATGACAATTGTGAACTGACATAAAATGGGCACCGTGAACTGACATAAAATGGCGCATTGCGAACTGACATAAAATGGCCACCGTGAACTGAAATAAAATGGCCACTATGAACTCACATAAAATGCCCATGAACTGACATAATAACGCCATTCTGAACTTACATAAAATGATCATTGTGAACTGACAAAAATGACCACTGTGAACTGACATAAAATGGCCCCCGTCGACTGACATAAAATGGCCCCCATGAACTGACATAAAATGGCCACCGTGAAATGACATAAAATGGCCACCGTGAACTGATATAAAATGGCCATTGTGAGCTGACATACAATGGCCACCGTGAACTGAATAAAATGGCCGCCGTGAACTGACATAACATGTCCGCCGTGAAATGACATACAATGGCCACCATGGTCTGACATAAATGGCCACCGTGAACTGACATAAAAAGACCACCATGATGTGACATAAAATGACCAGCGCGAACTGACCTAAAATGGCCACGGTTAACTGACAAAAATGGCCACTGTAAACTGATATAAAATGGCCGCCGTGAACGGACATAAAATGGCCGCCGTGAAATGGCATACAATGGCCACCATGATCTGACATAAAATGGCCACCGCGAACTGACATAAAATGGCCGCCGTGAACTGACATAAAATGGCGGCTGTGAAAGGACATAAAATGCCCGCCATGAACTGACATAAAATGGCCACTGTGAACTGACATAAATGGCCCGCTTGAACTGACATAAAAAGGCCACCGTGAACTTACATAAAATGGCCTACGTGAACTGACATAAAATGGCCACCGTGAACTGGCATAAAATGGCCCCGTCGACTGACATAAAATGGCCCCCATGAACTGACATAAAATGGCACCGTGAAATGACATAAAATGGCCACTGTGAACTGATACTAAATGGACATTGTGAGCTGACATACAATGGCCACCGTGAACTGAAATAAAATGACCACTGACATAAAATGGCCGCAATGAAATGACATAAAATGCCACCGTGAACTGACATAAAACGGACACCGTGAACCGACATAAAATGGTCACTGTGAACGGACATAAAATGGCCACCGTGAACTGAACAAAATGGCCACTGTGAACTGACATAAAATGACCGCCGTGAAATGACATACAATGGCTACCAAGAACTGACATAAAATGGCCACCGTGAACTGACATAAAATGGCCGCCGTGAACTGACATAAAATGGCCGCCGTGAACTGACATAAAATGGCCACCGTGAACTGACATAAAATGGTCACCGTGATCTGACATAAAATGACCATTGTGAACTGACAATAAATGGTCACCGTGAACTGACATAAAATGGCCACTGTGAACTGATACTAAATGGACATTGTGAGCTGACATACAATGGCCACCGTGAACTGAAATAAAATGACCACTGACATAAAATGGCCGCAATGAAATGACATAAAATGCCGCCGCGAACTGACATAATATGGACACCGTGAACCGACATAAAATGGTCACCGTGAACTGACATACAATGGCCTCCATGAAATGACATAAAATTCCCTTGTGAGCTGACATACAATGGCCACCGTCAACTGACATAAAATGACCACCGTGAAGTGTTCCAAAATGACCACCGTGAACTGACATAAAATGGCGACGGTGAACTGACATAAAATTGTCACTGGGAACGGACATAAAATGGCCACCGTGAACTGAACAAAATGGCCACTGTGAACTGATACTAAATGGCCATTGTGAGCTGACATACAATGGCCACCGTGAACTGAAATAAAATGACCACCGTGAAGTGACATAACATGACCACCGTGAACTGACATAAAATGGCCACTGACATAAAATGGCCGCAATGAAATGACATAAAATGGCCGCCGCGAACTGACATAAAATGGACACCGTGAACCGACATAAAATGGTCACCGTGAACTGACATAAAATGGCCACAATGAAATGACATAAAATGACCTTGTGAGCTGACATACAATGGCCACCGTGGACTGACATAAAATGACCACCGTGAACTGACATAAAATGGCCATGGTGAACTGACAAAAAATTGTCACTGTGAACGGACATAAAATGGCCACCGTGAACTGAACAAAATGGCCACTGTGAACTGACATAAAATGACCGCCGTGAAATGACATACAATGGCTACCAAGAACTGACATAAAATGGCCACCGTGAACTGACATAAAATGGCCGCCGTGAACTGACATAAAATGGCCGCCGTGAACTGACATAAAATGGCCACCGTGAACTGACATAAAATGGTCACCGTGATCTGACATAAAATGGTCACCGTGAACTGACATAAAATGACCATTGTGAACTGACAATAAATGGTCTGTGTGAACTGACATAAAATGGCCACCAAGAAATGACATAAAATGACCACCGTGATCTGACATAAAATGGCTACAGTGAACTGACATAAAATGGCCACTTGGAACTCACATAAAATGGGCACCATGAACTGACATAATAACGCCGACCTGAACTGACATAAAATGGGCACCCTGAAATGACATTGAATGGCCACCGTGAACTGACAACAAATGGCCGACATGAAATGACACAAAATGGCTCCTGTTGACTGACATAAAATGGCCCTCTTTAACTGACATAAAATGACCACCGCGAACTTACATAAAATGGCCGCCGTGAACTAACATAAAATGGCCATTGTGAATTGACATACAATGGCCTCCGTGAACTGACATAAAATGGCCATTGTGAACTGACATAAATTGACCCCGTGAACTGTCATAAATGGCCCCCGTGAACTGTCATAAAATGGCCATTGTGCACTGACATAAAATGTCCACTGTGAACTGACATAAAATGTCGCATTATGAACTGACATAAAAATGCCCTGTGAACTGACATAAAATGGCCACCATGAACTAACATAAAATGGTCCCCGTCGACTGACATAAAATGGCCCCCAAGAACTGACATAAAATGGTCACCGTGAACTGACATAAAATGGACTCCGTGAACTGACATAAAATGACAATTGTGAACTGACATAAAATGGGCACCGTGAACTGACATAAAATGGCGCATTGCGAACTGACATAAAATGGCCACCGTGAACTGAAATAAAATGGCCACTATGAACTCACATAAAATGCCCATGAACTGACATAATAACGCCATTCTGAACTTACATAAAATGATCATTGTGAACTGACAAAAATGACCACTGTGAACTGACATAAAATGGCCCCCGTCGACTGACATAAAATGGCCCCCATGAACTGACATAAAATGGCCACCGTGAAATGACATAAAATGGCCACCGTGAACTGATATAAAATGGCCATTGTGAGCTGACATACAATGGCCACCGTGAACTGAATAAAATGGCCGCCGTGAACTGACATAACATGTCCGCCGTGAAATGACATACAATGGCCACCATGGTCTGACATAAATGGCCACCGTGAACTGACATAAAAAGACCACCATGATGTGACATAAAATGACCAGCGCGAACTGACCTAAAATGGCCACGGTTAACTGACAAAAATGGCCACTGTAAACTGATATAAAATGGCCGCCGTGAACGGACATAAAATGGCCGCCGTGAAATGGCATACAATGGCCACCATGATCTGACATAAAATGGCCACCGCGAACTGACATAAAATGGCCGCCGTGAACTGACATAAAATGGCGGCTGTGAAAGGACATAAAATGCCCGCCATGAACTGACATAAAATGGCCACCGTGACCCGACATAAAATGGCCACCATGAACTGACATAAAATGGCCTCCGTGAGCTGACGTAATATGGCCCCAGTCGACAGACATAAAATGGCCCCCATGAACTGACATAAAATGACCATTGTGAACTGACATAAAATGGCCACCAAGAATTGACATAAAATGACCACCGTGAACTGACATAAAATGGCCACCGTGAACTGATATAAATTGGCCGCCGTGAAATGACATAAAATGGCCCCTGTCGACTGACATAAAATGGCCACTGCGAACTTACATAAAATGGCCACCTTGAACTGATATAAAATGGACATTGTGAACTGGCATAAGTGGCCCCCGTGAACTGGCATAAAATGTCCACCGTAACTGACATAATATGGCCCCCAAGAACTGACATGAAATCATCACCGTGAGCTGACGTAAAATGTAAACCGTGAACTGACATAAAATGGTCACCGTGAACTGACATAAAATGACCATTGTGCACTGACATAAAATGGCCACCAAGAACTGACATAAAATGACCACCGTGAACTGACATAAAATGGCCACCGTGAACTGACATAAAATGGCCACTATGAACTCACATAAAATGGCCGTGAACTGACATATTAACGCAACCCTGAACTGACATAAAATGGGCATCGTGAAATGACATAAAATGGCCACCGTGAACTGACATAAAATGGCCGCCGTGAAATGACATAAAATGGCCCCTGTCGACTGACATAAAATGGCCCCCTTGAACTGACATAAAATGGCCACTGCGAACTTACATAAAATGGCCACCGTGAACTGACATAAAATGGCCATTGTGAATTGACATATAATGGCCACCGTGAACTGACATAAAATGGCCATTGTGAACTGACATAAAATGGCCCCCTTGAACTGGCATAAGTGGCCCCCGTGAACTGGCATAAAATGTCCACCGTAACTGACAAAAAATGGCCCCCATGAACTGACGTGAAATCGTCACCGTGAACTGACGTAAAATGGCCACTGTGAACTGTCATAAACTGACCATTGTGAACTGACGTTAAATGGCCACCGTGAACTGACATAAAATGGCCACCGTGAGCTGATGTAATATGGCCCCCGTCGACTGACTTAAAATGGCCCCCTTAACTGACAAAAAATGGTCACCGTGAACTGACATAAAATGACCATTGTGAACTGACATTAAATGGCCACCAAGAACTGACATAAAATGACCACCGTGAACTGACATAAAATGGCCACTATGAACTCACAATAAATGGCCGTGAACTGACATATTAACCCAACCCTGAACTGACATAAAATGGGCATTGTGAAATGACATAAAATGGCCACCGTGAACTGATATAAAATGGCCGCCGTGAAATGACATAAAATGGCCCCTGTCGACTGACATAAAATGGCCCCCTTGTACTGACATAAAGAGGCCACTGCGAACTTACATAAAATAGCCACCGTTAACTGACATAAAATGGCCATTGTGAATTGACATATAATGGCCACCGTGAACTGACATAAAATGGCCACCGTGAACTGACATAAAATGGCCCCCTTGAACTGGCATAAGTGGCCCCCGTGAACTGGCATAACATGTCCACCGTAACTGACATAAAATGGCCCAAATGAACTGACATGAAATCGTCACCGTGAACTGACGTAAAATGGCCACTGTGACCTGTCATAAACTGACCATTGTGAACTGACATACAATGGCCAGCGGTAACTGACATAAAATGACCACCGTGATCATACATAAAATGGCCACCGTGAACTGACATAAAATGGCCGCAATTAACTGACATAAAATGGCCTCATTTGACTGACATAATAACGCCACCCTGAACTGACATAAAATGGCCACCGTGAAATGACATAAAATGGCCACGGTGAACTGACATAAAATGGCCGCCGTGAAATGACATAAATAGCCCCTGTCGACTGACATACAATGGCCCACTTGAACTGACATAAAACGGCCACCGTGAACTGACATGAAATGACCATTGTGAACTTACATAAAATGGCCACCGTGAACTGACATAAAATGGCCATTGTGAACTTACAAAAAATGGGCACCGTGAACTGACATAAAATGGCCATTGTGAACTTACATAAAATGGCCACCGTGAACTGACATAAAATGGCCATTGTGAACTGACATATAATGGCAACCGTGAACTGAAATAAAATGGCCATTGTAAAGTGACATAAAATAAACTGCCGTGAACTGACATAAAATGCGTGCCGTGAACTGACATAAAATGGTTGCCGTGAACTGACATAAAATGGCCGCCATGAACTGACATTAAATGGCCACTGTGAACTGACATAAAATGGCCACCGTGAACTGACATAAAATGGAGCCGTCAACTGACGTACAATGGCCACCATGAACTGACATAAAAAGACCACCGTGAAGTGACATAAAATGACCACCATGAACTGACATAAAATGGCCGCTGTGAACTGACATAAAATGGCCACCGTGGATTGACATAAAATGGCCGCTGTGAAATGACATACAAAGCCACCATGAATTGACATAAAATGGCAACCGTGAACTGACATACAATGGCCGCCGTGAACTGAATTAAAATGGCCGCCATGAAATGACATAAAACAGCTGCCGTGAACTGACATAAAATGGCAACCGTGAACTGACATAAAATGGCCGCCGTGAACTGACATAATATGGCCCCTCTTCGACTGACAACAAATGGCCCCCAAGAACTGACAAAAAATTGTCACCGTCAACTGACATAAAATGGCCACAGTGAACTGACATAATATGACCATAATGACATAATGTGAACTGACATACAATGGACAGCGTGAACTGACATAAAATGGCCACCGTGAACTGACATAACATGGCCACCATGAACTGACATAAAATGGAAACCGTGAAATGACATAAAATGGTCACCGTCAACTGACATAAAATGGCCACAGTGAACTGACATAATATGACCATTGTGAACTGACATACAATGGACAGCGTGAACTGACATAAAATGGCCACCGTGAACTGACATAACATGGCCACCATGAACTGACTTAAAATGGAAACCGTGAAATGACATAAAATGTCCACCGTGAACTGACATAAAAATGGCCGCCGTGAAATAACATACAATGGCCACCGTGAAATGACATAAAATGTCCGCCGTGAACTGACATAAAATGGCCGCCGTGAAATAACATACAATGGTCACCATGAACTGACATAAAATGGCCACCGTGAACTGACATAAAATGGCCACCGTGAACTGACATAAAATGGCCACCGTAAACTGACATAAAATGGCCACCGTGAACTGACATAAAATGGCCCCCGTCGGCTGACATATAATGGCCCCCATGAACTGACATAAAATGGTCACCGTGAACTGACATAAAATGGCCACCGTGAACTGACATAAAATGGCCACTGTGAACTGACATAAAATGGAGCCGTGAACTGACGTACAATGGCCACCATGAACTGACATAAAAAGACCACCGTGAAGTGACATAAAATGACCATCGTGAACTGACATAAAATGGCCGCCGTGAACTGACATAAAATGGCCACCGTGGATTGACATAAAATGGCCACAGTGAACTGACATAATATGACCATTGTGAACTGACATACAATGGACAGCGTGAACTGACATAAAATGGCCACCGTGAACTGACATAACATGCCCACCATGAACTGACATAAAATGGAAACCGTGAAATGACATAAAATGGTCACCGTCAACTGACATAAAATGGCCACAGTGAACTGACATAATATGACCATTGTGAACTGACATACAATGGACAGCGTAAACTGACATAAAATGGCCACCGTGAACTGACATAACATGGCCACCATGAACTGACATAAAATGGAAACCGTGAAATGACATAAAATGTCCGCCGTGAACTGACATAAAATGGCCGCCGTGAAATAACATACAATGGTCACCATGAACTGACATAAAATGGCCACCGTGAACTGACATAAAATGGCCACCATGAACTGACATAAAATGGCCACCGTAAACTGACATAAAATGGCCACCGTGAACTGACATAAAATGGCCCCCGTCGACTGACATATAATGGCCCCCATGAACTGACATAAAATGGCCACCGTGAACTGACATAACATGGCCACCATGAACTGACATAAAATGGAAACCGTGAAATGACATAAAATGTCCGCCGTGAACTGACATAAAATGGCCGGCGTGAAATAACATACAATGGCCACCGTGAAATGTCATAAAATGTCCGCCGTGAACTGACATAAAATTGCCGCCGTGAAATAACATACAATGGTCACCATGAACTGACATAAAATGGCCACCGTGAACTGACATAAAATGGCCACCGTGAACTGACATAAAATGGCCACCGTAAACTGACATAAAATGGCCACCGTGAACTGACATAAAATGGCCCCCGTCGACTGACATATAATGGCCCCCATGAACTGACATAAAATGGTCACCGTGAGCTGACATAAAATGGCCACCGTGAACTGACATAAAATGGCCACCGTGAACTGACATAAAATGGAGCCGTGAACTGACGTACAATGGCCACCATGAACTGACATAAAAAGACCACCGTGAAGTGACATAAAATGACCATCGTGAACTGACATAAAATGGCCGCCGTGAACTGACATAAAATGGCCGCCGTGAACTGACATAAAATGGCCACCGTGGATTGACATAAAATGGCCACAGTGAATTGACATAATATGACCATTGTGAACTGACATACATTGGACAGCGTGAACTGACATAAAATGGCCACCGTGAACTGACATAACATGGCCACCATGAACTGACATAAAAGGGAAACCGTGAAATGGCATAAAATGGTCACCGTCAACTGACATAAAATGGCCACAGTGAACTGACATAATATGACCATTGTGAACTGACATACAAAGGACAGCGTGAACTGACATCAAATGGCCACCGTGAACTGACATAACATGGCCACCATGAACTGACATAAAATAGAAACCGTGAAATGACATAAAATGTCCGCCGTGAACTGACATAAAATGTCCGCCGTGAAATAACATACAATGGCCACCGTGAAATGACATAAAATGTCCGCCGTGAACTGACATAAAATGGCCGCCGTGAAATAACATACAATGGTCACCATGAACTGACATAAAATGGCCACCGTGAACTGACATAAAATGGCCACCGTGAACTGACATAAAATGGCCACCGTAAACTGACATAAAATGGCCACCGTGAACTGACATAAAATGGCCCCCGTCGACTGACATATAATGGCCCCCATGAACTGACATAAAATGGTCACCATGAACTGACATAAAATGGCCACCGTGAACTGACATAAAATGGCCACCGTGAACTGACATTAAATGGAGCCGTGAACTGACGTACAATGGCCACCATGAACTGACATAAAAAGACCACCGTGAAGTGACATAAAATGACCATCGTGAACTGACATAAAATGGCCTCCTTGAACTGACATAAAATGGCCACCATGAATTGACATAAAATGGCCACCGTGAAATGACATACAATGTCCACCGTGAACCGAATTAAAATGGCCGCCATGAAATGACATAAAACGGCAGCCGTGAACTGACATAAAATGGCCACCGTGAACTGACATAAAATGGCCACCATGAACTGACATAATATGGCCCCTCGTCGACTGACATCAAATGGTCCCCATGAACTGACATAAAATGGTCACCGTCAACTGACATAAAATGGCCTCCGTGAACTGACATAAAATGGCCACCGTAAACTGACATAAAATGGCCACCGTGAACTGACATAAAATGGCCCCCGTCGACTGACATATAATGGCCCCCCATGAACTGACATAAAATGGTCACCGTGAACTGTCATAAAATGGCCACCGTGAATGACATAAAATGACCAATGTGAACTGACATATAATGGCCAGCGTGAACTGACATAAAATGGCCACCGTGAACTGACATAAAATGACCACCGTGATTTGGCATAAAATGGCCACCGTGAACTTACATAAAATGGCCACTATGAAGTCACTGGATTTTGTTTTGGCAGATTCCCAGAGAGAGACAGAGAGATCGGGAGAGATGGAGATGGCCCCCCCGCCCCCCCCCCCCCCCAACGAGAGAGATGGACAGGAGGGACCCCCCCTACCGAGAGAGATGGAAAGGGGGGACCAACCCCACCGAGAGAGACGGAGAGGGGGGGACCCCCCAATCCACTGAAAGAACACGGCTGAAACCGATGGAGGGAAAAAAGAAAGGGGGTAAACAAGAAAATGAAATGAAAATCGTTTATTGTCACAAGTAGGCTTCAAATGAAGTTACTGTGAAAAGCCCTAGTCGCCACATTCCAGCGCCTGTTCGGGGAGGCTGTTACGGGAATCGAACCGTGCTGCTGGCCTGCCTTGGTCTGCTTTCAAAGCCAGCAATTTAGCCCTGTGCCCAGGAGAAGGGGATTACACACCAGGTCGGCCAGGAAGGGGATCACGGAGGGCCTGCGGGGGGGGAAGGGAGGGGGGTTAGGGAAAGGGGGGTTGGGGAGGGGAGCTGGGGGGTGGGTGTATGACACGCCGAACTAAACTGCAACAGTTTGTAACTAAAGAAACGTAAGAGAAAGTGTTTCCATCGTCTGATAATTGTAAACAAACCGCAATGCACAGAATTGTTAAAATGGCAATAAAAATAGTTTTTCAATAAATTCAGAATGCCCATTAATTTTTTTCCCAATTAAGGAGCAATTTAGTGTGGCCACTCCACCTGCCCTGCACATCTTTGGGTTGTGGGGGTGAAACCCAGGCAAACACGGGAAGAATGTGCAAACTTCACACGGACAGTGACCCAGAGCCGGGATTGTACAGTGGTTAGCACTGCTGCCTCACAGCTACAGGGTCCCATGTTCGATACCCGGCTTAAGTCACTGTCTGTGCAGAGTCTGCAGGTTCTCCCCGTGTCTGCGTGCGTTTCCTCCGGGTGCTCCGGTTTCCTCCCACAGTCCAAAGACGTGCAGGTTAGGTGGGTTGGCCAAGATAAATCAAAATTGCCCACAGTATCTAAAAATGTTCAGGTTAGGTGGGGTGATAGCGACGGGGTCGGGGAGTGGGACTAGGTATGACGCTCTCTTCAGGGTTTACACTGTGTCTGTCATTATTGTTTACACCAGCAATGCTGCCAAACTTTCTATCAAACTTTCTATCTCATTATCTTCAATCATTATTAAACAAAGTCAAACTGAGATACACCTGAAACACACACACACACACACACACACACAGGCAAACGCACACAGGCACACGCACACAGGCACACGCACACAGGCACACACACACAGGCACACACACACTGCAATGAAGTTACTGAGAAAAGCCCGAGACGCCAAACTCTGGCGCCTGTTCAGGTACACTGAGAGAGAATTCATAATGTCCAATTCACCAAACAGCACGTCCTTCAGGACGTCAGGGAGGAAACCGGAGCACCCGGAGGAAACCCACGCGGACAAGGGGAGAACGTGCAGACTCTGCACAGACTGTGACCCAAGCCGGGATTCGTACCTGGGACCCAGGAGCTGTGAAGCCGCAGTGCTACCCACTGTGCTACCGTGTAACTTACAGTGCCGCGTAAAGAATGCCACACATAGCCCCCCCCCACCCCCGCCAGACACACACACGTGTACAGAAAAACACAAACTCAAACTCAGACAGACATCTTTCAAATGGAGAGAGATCACATCTCCACCTTTAACTTGGAGAGGTGTATCTGGCCTGTGTGTGACCCAAGTCACTGTGACTCTGAACATCCTCACAGCAGCTTGGCGACAGGCATTTCTATCGCACTTTTCATAACCTTTGGGTATCACAAACTGCTTCACAGGCAATGGAGCCCTTTTGAAAAGTGGTCATTTAGGAAATGGACCAGTTAATTTCAGAGAGAGAGAGAGACACAGAAGCAGGATGAGAGTGTGCTGTACATGTCTCAGAGCAGTCACTGAGACACACTCGAGATGTACAATATCAATTATTATTCTGAAGCATTTTGATTAAATCACCTCTGAGACTAAATTCCAGTGTTTCAGAGTATAGCTTCATCAACACTGTCCAACACACTCACAACACAAATACTGTCTGGGGTTAAATACAGAGTAAAAATCCCTCTGTCCTGTCCAAGGAATATTTCATTGCAGATAGTTATTTTTATTTTTTGGAAAAGCAGAACTTAAATTGCACCGAATCCCAGGGTGGACTCTTGGTTATTGCAATCAAGAGTACAGCACTTCACATTTAAACATGACGTTTAAGCTCCGATTACAGGTGTCTGCTTGTCTCTGTCTGTGTATTCAATGTTCCTGTAGCTTTTTCACTTGTCTGAAGTATTTGAATAATAGGCCTTGGGTAATCAATCCTTTCTCACAGCACATGGAAGTTGTGAATCTTTGAGGCTCTCAGTCTAATGTAGTTAACAAACAACTGCATCCTTTGATCATCAATCCATTTCCCAACCCTAAATAGATCTCACACATTTCCACAATGCAGGAATATCTTCATCAAAACTTCTAATCAGGATGACAGTTTCTCAGCAAGATTGAAATATTGAGGGACCCCACTTACTACATTTGACAACATTTGTGGCACTTCCAAAATCTACGATACATTGCTGTCTGTATTGTGTGAATCCAGCTGTGAAATATCTGTACAGTTTAAACGTCCACTGTTTCTGCCTTCTCATCATTTATAAAGAACACAGTTCTAATCTTTTAAAGTCTAAAGTACATCATCTTACATTTCTCTGCACTGAAATGCGTCCACCAGTTCAGTCTTCAGCCAAAATATTAAAATCTCTCTGCAATTTGTTCCAGCAATGTTGCTTACAATGCTGTCTAATGTTTGGTGACATTGGCAAAATAGAATCTGTAGCATTCTATCAAATTGCCTTAAATGGCTAATGTACACAGCAAAACTGTGTGTGTGTGCACACGCACACGTGTGTCTATGTAGGAATGTATGTGTATGTACGCATGTGTCGGTACACGTGTACGTATCTGTCAGTGTGTGCACGCGCATGTGTTTGTGTTTGATGTACTAATCTCACTGCCCCACTCTCTCCGCATAACCTTGTGTCAATCCAAACATATCCTCCTGCCCTGATATGTCCCCAGAGCCATGTGTCAATCCAAATTTATCCCACTGCTCCACTCCCTCCACATAACCCTGGATTAATACAAACTAATCCCACTGTCCCACTCTATCCTCATAGCCCTGTATCAATCCCAAACTAAGCCCAATGCCCCGTCCTCTCCCGTAAACCTGTATCAATCCCAAACTTATCCCACTGCCCAATCTTTCCCCATAGATCTGTATCAATCCCCAAACTAATCCCACTGACCCGCTCTCTCCCTGTATCCCCGTATCAATCCCAAACTATTCCCAATGCCCCACTATCTCCCCATTGCCCTGTATCCATCTCCAAAGTAAGCCCACTGCCCCACTCTCTCCCCATAGCCCTGTATCAACCCCCAAACTAATCCCACTGCCCCACCCTCCCCTCCCCATAGCCCTGTATCAAACCCCAATCTAATCCCACTGCACCACTCTCTCCCCACAGCCCTGTATCAATCCCCAAACTAATTCCACAACCCCGCTCTCACCCCACAGCACTGCTCCAATCCCCAAAATAATCCCACTGTCCCACTCTCTCCCCGAAGCCCTGTAGCAATCCCCAAACTACCCCACTGCCCCGCTCTCTCACCAGAGACCTGTATTAAACCCCAAACTCATTCAAATGCCGCACTGTCTCCCCATAGCCCTGAATCAATCCCAAAATGATCCCACTGCCCCGCGCTCTCCCCATATCCCTGTATCAATCCCCAAACTATTCGCACTCCCCCACTCTCTCCCCATAGCCCTGTATCAATCCCAAACTAATCCCACTGTCCCACTCACTCCCCATAGCCCTGTATCAATCCCCAAACTAATCCCACTGCCCCAATCTCTCCCCATAGACCTGTATCAGTCCCCAAACTAACCCCACTGTCCCGCTCTCTCCCGATAGGCCTGTATCAATCCCCAAACTAATCCACTGCCTCACTCTCTCCCCATAGCCCTGTATCAATCCCAATCTAATTCCATTGCCCCATTCTCTCCCCACAGCCCTGGATCGATACCCAAACTAATTCCACTCTGACCATCGCCCTGTGTCAATGCCCAAACTAATCCCACTGCCCCACTCTCTCCCTGTAACCCTGTATCAATCCACAAACTAATCCCACTGCCCGGCTCTCAGCCTATAGCACTGTATCAATCCCCAAACTAATCCCACTGCCCCACTCTCTCCCTGTAACTCTGTATCAATCCCAACACTAATCCCACAACGCGGCTATCTCTCGATAGACCTGTATCAATCCCCAAACTAATCCCACTGCCCGGCTCTCTCCCTATAGCACTGTATCAATCCCCAAACTAATCCCACTGCCCGACTCTCTCCATGTAACTCTGTATCAATCCCCAAACTAATCCCACAGCCCCGCTCTCTCCCTGTAACTCTGTATCAATCCCAAAACTAATCCCACAGCGCGGCTGTCTCCCCATAGACCTGTATCAATCCCCAAATTAATCCCACTGCCCGGCTCTCTCCCCATAGCCCTGTATCAATCCCAAACTAATCCAACTTCCCCACTCTCTCCCCATCGCCCTCTATCAATCTCCAAACTAATCCCACTCTCCCCACAGCCCTGGGTCATTTCTCAAACTAATCCCACTCTCCCCACAGTCCTGGGTCATTCCCGAAACTAATTCCACTCTCCCCACAACCCTGTGTCAATCCGCAAACTAATCCCACTCTCCCCACAGCCCTGTGTCAATCCCAAACTAATCCCACTCTCCCCACAGCCCTGTGTCAATCCCCAAACTAATTCCACTCTCCCCACAGCCCTGTGTCAATCCACAATACTAATCCCACTCTCCCCACAACCCTGTGTCAATCCGCAAACTAATCCCACTCTCCCCACAGCCCTGTGTCAATCCCAAACTAATCCCACTCTCCCCACAGCCCTGTGTCAATCCCCAAACTAACCCCACTCTCCCCACAGCCCTGTGTCAATCCCCAAACTAATTCCACTCTCCCCACAGCCCTGTGTCAATCCACAATACTAATCCCACTCTCCCCACAGCCCTGGGTCATCCCCAAACTAATCCCACTCTCTCTATAGCCCTGGGGCAATACCCAAACAAATCCCACTCTCCCCACAGCACTGGGTAAATCCCAAATACTAATCCCACTCTCCGCACAGCCCTGAGTCAATCCCCAAACTAATCCCACTGCCCCACAGCCCTGTGCCAATCCCCAAACTAATCCCACTCTCCCCACAGCCCTGTGTCAATCCCCAAACTAATCCCACTCTCCCCACAGCCCTGTGTCAATCCCGAAACTAATTCCACTGCCCCACAGCCCAGTGTCAATCCCGAAACTAAGCGCCCTGTGGGGACTTTTCCACCATGATCACATTTCTGATTGTGGAATCTTACTGTGCAATCAATCTTCCTGCTTTCAGTTTGTATACCTTCGAGTATAAAGAGAGATAGAAATCGATCTTCAGAGACTCTGAACTTAATTTTGAAAGTGCCCCATTTTTGGGCTCTTCCTGTGCACAAGCTGCCTGCAGAATTCCCCAAATTAAAAACAAGGTGAGAGAGGAGCGTGAGGGTTGAGTTAACAGAAAGCAGTTGGGGTTATCAAACTGACAGCTTTCATTGGATCTAAATTGTTTCATTTTAAATTCTAATCTCAGAAATGGACATCAGAGGATTTCAGTGAAAAACCCCATTGATCCTCCCTGTCTAATAAAAAGATGTTGTTGCTGATGAATCTGTATTTATTCAGGAATAAACTTTATATCTCCCAGTGGGGAAAATCAAATTGAATCCAGATTTTTAGAGCAGCTACTGAAGAAATCTGCCTGTGAGTAACAGAATAAGATTGTCCCCATCAAAGACTCCCAAGACAGGAACGTCCTGGGGTTTCTTGCCGGTCTTTACTCATTGTATTGAAAACCCTCCTTGGGAGACAGACGAATAGACATCCCAAACTAGTCAGAAATTCAGGGGGATATAAATATTAACATCAAGGCTGAAGTAAGGACAGGCCATTGCTAGATCTGTTGCTGTCCCCTGAATTAACATAACCACAGACAGGACAAATGCCTCTGGCCTCTCCTGTGAAGACACTTCTTTAGTAAACAATCACAGCGGACAGGCTGAAAACATTCATGACAGACAGTCAGGGGGTAGTATTTTAACATATGCTTCAATTCTGTTATACAGAAATGTGGTCCCTGTGGGAGGATTGTGTTAAGACAGCAGCTTTCTGGTTTCATTGCTGTGTCAGTTATCAACAATAAGGAGATTGGTATCTCTTGTCAGTTATTTACAATAGTGAGCTGTCCTCAGAGGCAGACATTCCACACGTGTCAGAGACTAGGGCTGGAGTTTGCTCAGAGCTCACTGAGGATAAATCTGAGTCTGAGGGACTTCAGTTCTCAAACCAATCCTCCCACTTCACTGAAAACTTTGCCCCTCTTGTTCAGTGTGTGTCTGTGTGTGTTGCTGAGTGGAGCTTCAGTTTGAAGTGAGAGAGCTTGAAGCGAGAGCTGTTGGTGGTGTGAGGAAGTGGAGTTCCCCGGTCCTACCTGCCCCAACTTGTGTTGTGCCCGGTGGGGGTGGGACCATCCAGGGCTGCAGGCCCAGCCTCCTGTCCTCCCACCCCCCTGCCTGAGGTGGGACTGGAACCATCCAGGGCTGCGGGCCCAGCCTCCTGTCCTCCCACCCCACTGCCTGAGGTAGCAGTGGGACCATCCAGGGCTGCAGGCCCAGCCTCCTCTCCTCCCACCCCTCTGCCTGAGGTGGCAGTGGGACCATCCAGGGCTGCAGGCCCAGCCTCCTCTCCTCCCACCCCACTGCCTGAGGTGGCAGTGGGACCATCCAGGGCTGCAGGCCCAGCCTCCTGTCCTCCCACCCCTCTGCTTGAGGTGGGAGTGGGACCATCCAGGGCTGCAGGCCCAACCTCCTGTCCTCCCACCCCTCTGCTTGAGGTGGGATTGGGACCATCCTGGGCTGCAGGCCCAGCCTCCTGTCCTCCCACCCCTCTGCTTGAGGTGGGAGTGGGACCATCCTGGGCTGCAGGCCCAGCCTCCTGTCCTCCCAACCCTCTGCCTAAGGTGGGAGTTGGACCATCCAGGGCTGCAGGCCCAGCCTCCTGTCCTCCCACCCCTCTGCCTAAGGTGGGAGTGGGACCATTCAGGGCTGCAGGCCCAGCCTCCTGTCCTCCCACCCCCTGCCTGAGATGGGAGTGGGACCAACTAGGGCTGCAGGCCCAGCCTCCTATCCTCCCAGCACTCTGCCTGAGGTGGTAGTGGGCCAACCCAGGGCTGCGGGCCCAACCTCCTGTCCTTTCACCCCTCTGCCTGAGGTGGGAGTGGGATCATCCAGGGCTGCAGGCCCAGCCTCCTGTCCTCCCACCCCTCTGCCTAAGGTGGGAGTGGGACCATCCAGGGCTGCAGGCCCAGCCTCCTGTCCTCCCAACCCCTGCCTGAGATGGGGGTGGGACCATCCAGGGCTGCAGGCCCAGCCTCTTGTCCTCCCAACCCCTGCCTGAGATGGGAGTGGGACCATCCAGGGCTGTAGGCCCGGCCTCCTGTCCTCCCACCCCTCTGCCTGAGGTGGGAGTGGGACCATCCAGGCTGCAGGCCCAGCCTCCTGTCCTCCCACCCCTCTGCCTGAGGTGTGAGTGGGACCATCCAGGGCTGCAGGCCCAGCCTCCTGTCCTCCCACCCCTCTGCCTGAGATGGGAGTGGGACCATCCAGGCTGCAGGCCCAGCCTCCTGTCCTCCCACCCCTCTGCCTGAGATGGGAGTGGGACCATCCAGGGCTGCAGGCCCAGCCTCCTGTCCTCCCACCCCTCTGGCTGAGATGGGAGTGGGACCATCCAGGCTGCAGGCCCAGCCTCCTGTCCTCCCACCCCTCTGCCTAAGGTGGGAGTGGGACAATCCAGGGCTGCAGGCCCAGCCTCCTGTCCTCCCAGCGCTCTGCCTGAGGTGGTAGTGGGCCAACCCAGGGCTGCGGGCCCAGCCTCCTGTCCTCCCACACCTCTGCCTGAGGTTGGAGTGTGACCATCCAGGGCTGCAGGCCCGGCCACCTGTCCTCCCACCCCTCTGCCTGAGGTGGGAGTGGGACCATCCAGGGCTGCAGGGCCAGCCTCCCGTCCTCCCACCCCTCTGCCTGAGGTGGGAGTGGGACCACCTGGGGCTGCAGCGAAATACTTTGTCTTTGGCTCCCGCAGGGCTGAAGAGTGTCGTCCACCCGCTTTACCACCTGCGGCGGGTGTGGGGCAGCTTTGGACATTACTTTAGGCCCCTCCAGGGCTGAAGAACGCTGCCCCGCTCTGGTATTGCCCTTCGGCGCCTTCCCTGCATATAGGCTGCCACATCCCCACCTCCCCTGTCCTTTGCCTTTTTACACGGCCGGGTGGTACCAGGGGTGGGCATGGCCAGCACCTCGGGGGGATCCTCCACTCTGCCGGTGGCAGGGCGGCCAAGACATTATGCGGGGGCGGCAGCCTCCCGTCCCTCCGCTGCCTCCGCGGCGCCCTCGCCCTCCCGCCTGCTCACGCGGCAGCTGGGGGTGAAGTGCTATGCCCACCCGACTATGACCATTGAGGCGGGCACCCGTGCGATGTCCTGGTTTGTTGGCCCCTCGGCCATTGTAGCCGCCTCGCGGATGTACGGCAAGGCCGTGTTTTTCCTGCGGGCCGAGCAGGCGGCCCACCGGGCCCTGGAAAGGGGGCTCACGGTGGGCGGGACACACGTGGCGGTGGAGCCGCTGGAGGCCACCGCAGAACGTGTTGTTCTATTAAACGTCCCGCCCTCCCTCCTTACTCAGCTCCTCCTCCCCCATCCCAACCTACTGGGGGTCTCGCTGCCCCCTTCCTGGGTGTGGGGAGTCTTTCTGGCCCCTCCCCGGGTGAGGGGGGGTCTTGCTGGCCCCTCCCCGGGTGAGGGGGGTCTTGCTGGTCCCTTCCCGAGTGAGGGGGTGTTGGTCTCGCTGCCCCCTACCCGGGTGAGGGAGGGTCCTGCTGGCCCCTCCCCGGGTGAGGGGGTGTTGGTCTCGCTGCCCACTTCCCGGGTGAGGGGGAGGTCTTGCTGGCCCCTCCCCGGGTGAGGGGGTGTTGGTCTCGCTGCCCCCTTCCCGGGTGAGGGGGGTCTTGCTGGCCCCTCCCCGGGTGAGGGGGGTTGGGTCTCGCTCCACACTCCCCTGGTGAGGGGGTGTTGGTCTCGCTGCCCGCTCCCCGGGTGAGAGGGTGTTGGTCTCGCTGCCCCCTTCCCGGGTGAGGGGGGGTCTTGCTGGCCCCTCCCCGGGTGAGGGGGTTGGGTCTCGCTCCACACTCCCCGGGTGAGGGGGGTGGGTCTCGCTGCCCACTCACCGGGTGAGGGGGGGTCTTTCTTCCCCCTCACCGGGTGAGGGGTGTGTGGGTCTCGCTGCCCCCTCCCCGGATGAGGGGGTGTTGGTCTCGCTGCCCCTTTGCAGGGTGAGGAGGGGTCTTGCTGGCCCCTCCCCGGGTGACGGGGGGTCTTGCTGCCCCCTCCCTGTGTGAGGGGGATTCTTGCTGGCCCCTCCCCTGGTGAGAGGGCTTGGGTCTCGCTGCCCCCTCCCTGGGTGGGGGGGGGTGTCGGTCTCGCTGCCCCCTCCCCGGGCGAGGGGGGTGGGGGTCTCTCGTGTTAGTTCCCATCCCCCTGACACCCAGTCCTGCGCACAGTAAAAGAAAAGCAAGGCCAGGGGGGCCTGCGAGGGCCCGGCCTGAGGACAACCATGGTGGTGGGGTGGACCCGGGCCTAGGGTTAGCCGGTGGGCCCGTACCTCCCATACTCCATGTGCCGGGGGACTCGATTTCAGGTGGTGGCCGTTCGGAGGAGGAAGGCTGCTCGGTGGCGGGTGAGGAGGAGGATTTAGATGTTCTCTGCAGTGAAGCAGAGGGCACCCTCACACCCGGCACTGAGTCTCCCCTCGTCCCCCCTGGGGAACTCCCAACATTTCTGTGTAAACATCATGGTCACCCAGACTGTATGCGGCTGGCCCTGGACTGCTGGGGAAATCTGGGACTGCTCCTTGGCTCCGCCCGGGCCTATGCCAGAGAGGCCCGGGAGTTCGATCAAGACCAGGAGGAGCAGCGCCAAGCTGCTCAGTTCCTTGTGGGACTCCTGAGGGAGTGGATGGGGTGTTGACCCTCCCTCTGAGCACTAAAGGTGTTGGTGACGGATAGACAATACGACAGACATGGAGGTAACCATCGCCAGCCTCAACATCAACGGCAGCAGCATCTCGCACCACCGTTTCCAGTTCTTGTCTATCCTCCGGGATGGAAAGTACGGGGTGTGCTTCCTGCAGGAAACCCAGCCCATCCGGGTGACGAAGCTCAGTGGGCCCTGGAGGGGCAAGGAGGAGTCTTCATGTGTCACCTGGCCCCACCTTCGGGCGGGGTGGCTATCTTGTTGGCTCCACATTTTCAGCCGGAGATCTTGGGGGGGGGGGGGGGGGGGGTCAAGGAGCCGGTGCCAGGCCGTCTGCTGCACCTTCAGGTCCGGGGCGGGGCAGTGGTGATTCACTTTGTAAATGTACCCGCTCCCGTGGCCGGACCGCAGCAGGCGACTTTCTTCCAAAAGGTGTCCACTCTTCTCGGCATCATCCCGGCGGGCGAGTGCATCGTCCTCGGAGGGGATTTTAATTGCACCCTCCAGGACAAGGACCGTGGTGGAGTCCAGCGCAGCGCGGCGGCGGTGGTGAAGCTGGGGGACCTGGTTAGGTCCTTTGACTTGGTGGATGTCTGGCGGACTCTCCATCCTGAATTGCGGGTGCGCACCTCTGTGCGGCCCCCGTTCAGAGCGCCCAGAATCAACCGTCTTTACATTTCCAAGACGTACTTGCCCAGCGTTCCGACGGCCTCCATGGAGCAGGTACCGAGCTCGGATCACCACCTGGTGTGGGCGGGTCTCGCCCCGTCCCGCGCTCAGACACGGTCCGCGTACTGGCACTTCAACAACCTGCTGCTGGAGGACGAGCGGTTCCTGGACTCGTTCTGCCGTTTCTGGGCCGGCTGGAGAAGGAACGGGGTGGCTTCCCCTCCTTGAGGCTACGGTGGGATGTGGGCAAGACCCAGATCCGTGCCTTCTGTCAGGGGTACACAAAGGGGTCTTCGGCGGGGTGGAACTCCACGATCGCCAACCTGGCTGAGGAACTCCTCGATCTGGAGTCACGTCTCGCTCAGCCCGATGAGGCCCGGCCCTGGGGCTGGTGTACAGGGAGAAGAGGGGCGCACTGCGGGACCTGCAACTCGCCGGGTCACGCGGCGAGTACGTGAGGTCGCGGATCCGTCTCCGAACAGACATGGACCGCGGCTCCCGCTTCTTCTACTCGCTGGAAAGAGGACGCGGGGCCCGTCGGCAGGTTTCTACGCTGCTGGCCGGCGACCGGCCCCTCGTCTCGGATCCGGAGGGGGTCAGGACCCTGATCAGGGAGTTTTACTCCGACCTCTTCTCTCCGGGTCCGTCCAGCGAGGACGCTTGCAGAGTTCTGTGGGAGGACCTGCCGCAGGTGGGCCCGGAGGGCGCCGGGAAGCTCGATAATGCCATCAACCTCCAAGAGCTGACCGGCGCCCTGGACAGCCTCTCACAGGGCAAATCCCCAGGGCTGGACGGGCTGACCGTGGAGTTCTTCAGGGCGTGCTGGGACGTCCTGGGGAGTGACTACGCGGGGGTCCTGGGGGAATGTACCGCGACCGGGGAGATGTCCCTTTCGTGGTGCAGTGCCGTCATTGCCCTGCTGCCCAAGAAGGGGGATCACCGCCGACTAAAGAACTGGCGACCGGTCTCCCTCCTCAGCACGGACTATTAAATCTTTGCCAAGGTGCTGTCTTTACACCTTGGCCCCGAGCTGGACCACATGATCCACCCTGACCAGTCCTACACAGTCCCGGACCGCACAATCTATGATAATATCCACCTGGCCCGGGACATTATTCACTTTACCCAGCGGACTGGTATGTCGAGCGCCTCCCTGTCTCTTGACCAGGAGAAGGCGTTCGACAGGGTGGGGCCCGGGGATTTGCTCGGGACTCTGCGAGCTGTCGGGTTCGGGTGGTATTTTGTCCCCCGGATCCGGTTACTGTCCGCCGCCTCGGAGAGTCTGATTAAGGTTAACGGGTCCCTGACGGCGCCCCTTCGCTTTGGGAGAGGAGTGCGTCAGGGCTGCCCCCTGTCCGGCCAACATTATTCCCTCTGCGTGGAGCCTTTCCTGTGCCTCCTGCGGAGGAGGTTCACGGGGCTGGTTCTGCGCGAGCCGGACGTGGGGGTGGTCCTCTCGGCGGACGCTGATGACGTGTTCCTCATGGTCACTGACCCCGGGGACCCCCGGAGGATGCGAGAGAGCCAAGCTGTCTACTCCGCCGCGTCCTCCCCACGGATCGACTGGGCTCAATGTTCCGGACTCCTGGTCGGTCCGTGGCAGGTGGACCCCCTCCCGGAGGAGCTCGGGCCCTTCAGCTGGAGTCGGACCAACAGCCTCTACCTCCATCTTTGCCCGGCAGAGGGAGCCTGGCCGGCGAACGGGCAGGAGCTGGAGACCAAGGTCACCGCTGGCCTGGGACGCTGGGCAGGGCGGCTCCGAGTGCTGTCCCACAGGGGCCGAGTCCTCGTCATAAACCAGCTGATCGCCTCCATGCTGTGGTCCCGGCTGGTCACTGACCCCTCCCCCTGGCATTGTCACACCATCCAGAGAGCCCGGCTTCGGTTCCTCCGGGACAATCGACTGCACTGGGTCGCTGCGGAGGTCTGGAGTCTCCCGATGGCGGAGGGCGGTCAGGCGCTGGTGTGCCTCCGCACCCAGACTGCCACTTTCCACCCTCAGACTCTGCAGCGTTACCTGTACGCTGAGCCTCCTCCACGGTGGGGCCCTGGCGACGGATTTCTTCCCCCAGGGGCTCGGCCTGAACTACGACGTGCAGCTCCTGTCTGTGGACCAGCAGGGTCTTCGGAACTCTCTGTTGGCGCTGCCCGTCTTGTACCAGGACCTCCTCAAAGTCTGGAACACGGTCTCCAGGCGCCGCAGCTCTCCCCCGTCAGGAGTGGCGGCTGTCGTAAGGGAGCCGCTGCTCAGGAATCCGCACCTCCGCCAATCTCCATTCGGGTGGCTGGCGGAGCGGAGGGCGGTGGGTGCCGTGGGAAGGGCTGGGTGGCGGAGGGCTGTGGGTGCCGTGGGCAGGGCTGGGTGGCGGAGGGCGGTGGGTGCCGTGGGAAGGGCTGGGTGGCGGAGGGCCGTGGGTGCCGGGGGAAGGGCTGGGTCGCGGAGGGCTGTGGGTGCCGTGGGAAGGGCTGGGTGGCGGAGGGCCGGGCTGTGGGTGCCGTGGGCAGGGCTGGGTGGGGAGGGCTGTGGGTGCCGTGGGAAGGGCTGGGTGGCGGAGGGCTGTGGGTGCCGTGGGAAGGGCTGGGTGGCGGAGGGCCGGGCTGTGGGTGCCGTGGGAAGGGCTGGGTGGCGGAGGGCTGTGGGTGCCGTGGGAAGGGCTGGGTGGCGGAGGGCCGGGCTGTGGGTGCCGTGGAGCTTGTCCATGTTGGCTGTCCTCGGCTGCTCTCCCGCTTTGATTTCTCGACCACGTTGTTGTTGAGGTTTTCTTTGCGCTTCAGCCCCGCGCTCCTGATCTACGGACACCCGGTGCGGCGGGGGGGGCGGGGAAGGCGGAGGGTCTCCCCGTGAACCTGCCCCTGGGCCGGGCCGAACTTCCCATTTCTAGGTCCAGGCAGCGGGCGACTGAGGGGGCCGTCCGGCCCGGCTGTCTGCCCCTCTCCCGCGGCCTGGGTGGCGGCCGGGGGTCCCTGGAGCGGGGGCAGGCGCTGCCCACGGGCACACTCGAAGCTTTCCGGGCTCGCTGGGCCCCGCAGGCGGTGGGCTGCCTTATTGGTCCCGATCTTCGCACTTTGATTTGACGGGGAATTTGATAAGGTTTTGTTGCCTTTTCTGTTCTGTTTGGGCCGTGCTCTACCCGCTGTTTTGGGGCACCCCCCACATTTGTTTCTTATCCCTTAGTTATTTCTGATCGTTTTGCTAAGTTTGACGACATGGTACCAGCGCCACGCCGATTAGTGGCGGGCGCTACTTTAACCCTGCACGCACCAAAAAAAAACGTGCAGGCCACACACAACCCCCCCCCCCCCCCAACAAAATACATTGAATAAAAAGGAAAAAAAAGTAACATCAAACAGTTCAACCTTATAAAAGGTGGAGTGTGTGTGTGAGAGGCCGGGAGTGGCCTGGAGTGTGTGTGTAGACTGGCCGGGAGTGGCCTGGAGTGTGTGTGTGGGCAGGCCGGGAGTGGCCTGGCCTGGAGTGTGTGTGTGGGCTGGTCGGGAGTGGCCTGGAGTGTGTGTGTGGGCTGGCCGGGAGTGGCCTGGCCTGGAGTGTGTGTGTGGGCTGGCCGGGAGTGACCTGCAGTATGTGTGTGGGCTGGCCGGGAGTGGCCTGGGGTGTGTGTGTGGGCTGGCCGGGAGTGGCCAGGAGTGTGTGTGTGGGCTGGCCGGGAGTGGCCGGGGGTGTGTGTGTGGGCTGGCCGGGAGTGGTCTGGAGTGTGTGTGTGGGCTGGCCGGGAGTGGCCTGGGGTGTGTGTGTGGGCTGGCTGGGAGTGGCCTGGAGTGTGTGTGTGGGCTGGCCGGGAGTGGCCTGGAGTGTGTGTGTGGGCTGGCCGGGAGTGGCCTGGAGTGTGTGTGTGGGCTGGCCGGGAGTGGCCTGGAGTATGTGTGTGGGATGGCCGGGAGTGGCCTGGAGTGTGTGTGTGGGCTGGCCGGGAGTGGCCTGGAGTGTGTGTGTGGGCTGGCCGGGAATGGCCTGGAGTGTGTGTGTGGGCTGGCCGGGAGTGGCCGCGAGTGTGTGTGTGGGCTGGCCGGGAGTGGCCTGGAGTATGTGTGTGGGCTGGCCGGGAGTGGCCTGGAGTGTGTGTGTCGGCTGGCCGGGAGTGGCCTGGAGTGTGTGTGTGGGCTGGCCGGGAGTGGCCTGGAGTTTGTGTGTGGGCTGGCCGGGCATGGCCTGGAGTGTGTGTGTGGGCTGGCCTGGAGTGTGTGTGTGGGCTGGCTGTGAGTAGTCTGGAGTGTGTGTGTGGACTGGCCGGGAGTGGCCTGGAGTGTATGTGTGGGCTGGCCGGGTGTAGCCTGGAGTGTATGTGTAGGCTGGCCGTAGGTAGCCTGGAGTGTGTGTGTGGACTGGCCGGGAGTGGCCTGGAGTGTGTGTGGGCTGGCCGGGAGTGGCCTGGAGTGTGTGTGGACTGGCCGGGAGTGGCCTGGAGTGTGTGTGTGGGCTGGCCGGGAGTGGCCTGGAGTGTGTGTGTGGGCTGGCCTGGAGTGTGTGTGTGGGATGGCTGGGAGTAGCCTGGAGTGTGTGTGGACTGGCCGGGAGTGGCCTGCAGTGTGTGTGGACTGGCCGGGAGTGGCCTGGAGTGTATGTGGACTGGCCGGGAGTGGCCTGGAGTGTGTGTGTGGACTGGCCGGGAGTGGCCTGGAGTGTGTGTGGACTGGCCGGGAGTGGCCTGGAGTGTGTGTGTGGGCTGGCCGGGAGTGGGCTGGAGTGTGTGTGTGGGCTGGCCGGGAGTAGCCTGGAGTGTGTGTGTGGGCTGGCCGGGAGTGGCCTGGAGTGTGTGTGTGGACTGGCCGGGAGTGGCCTGGAGTGTGTGTGTGGGCTGGCCGTGGGTAGCCTGGAGTGTGTGTGTGCACTGGCCGGGAGTGGCCTGGAGTGTGTGTGTGGGCTGGCCGGGAGTGGCCTGGAGTGTGTGTGTGAACTGGCCGGGATTGGCCTGGAGTGTGTGTGGACTGGCCGGGAGTGGCCTGGAGTGTGTGTGTGGGCTGGCCGGGAGTGACCTGGAGTGTGTGTGTGCACTGGCCGGGAGTGGCCTGGAGTGTGCGTGTGGGCTGGCCGGGAGTAGCCTGGAGTGTGTGTGTGGGCTGGCCGGGAGTGGCCTGGAGTGTGTGTGTGGGCTGGACGGGAGTAGCCTGGTTGTCAGCGCGCAGGGAGAGTTATTCGCGCAGGAGGCCTCCTCCAGTCAGACCTAGTCCACCTCCAGCTCCCTTAGACATCCCTTCACCCTCTCCCCGCTGGCTGCCCAGTGATACAACAGAAGATTCGGCAGGGCCAGGCCTCCCACCTGCCCCTCATTGTAGAATCGACTTGCGTATTCTAGAAACTCCCCCCTTTTCTTACAGTTTTTCCAGGGAATAATTTACAGTAGTCCTTGGGGAGAATATAATTATTTACAGTGGGTAGAATATCATTATTTACATTGGTCTCTGGCTAGTATATCATTAGTTACAGTGGTCCCTCGGCAGTATATCATTATTTACAGTGGTCCCTGGATAGTGTATCATTATTTACAGTGATCCCAGGGTAGATTATTTTAATTTGCAGTGGTCCTTTTGTAGTACAGCATTTTTTACACGGGTCCCTGAGTAGTATCTCATTATTTACAGTGGTCCCTGGCAAGCATATCGTTATTTACAGTGGTCCCTGTGTAGTATATCATTATGCACGGTGGTCCCTGGGTAGAATAACATTATATACAGAGGTCCCTGGTTAGCAAATCATTATTTACAGTCGTCCCTGGATAGTATACCATTATTTACAGTGGCCTTGGGTAGGTATCATCATTTACAGTGGTCACTGGATAGTAATTCATTATTTACAGTGGTCCCTGGGTAGAATAACATTATATACAGAGGTCCCTGGTTAGTAAATCATTATTTACAGTCGTCCCTGGATAGTATACCATTATTTACAGTTGATCTTGGTTAGAATATCGTTATTTACAGTGTTCCCTGGGTAGAATATCATTATATTCAGCGGTACCTGGGTGGTAAATCATTATTTACAGTGGTCCCTGCGTAGTTTATCATTATGTACAGTGGTCCCTGTGTAGTATATCATTATTTACACTGGTAACTGGGTTGTACACCATTATTTATAGTGGCCTTGTGTCGGTATAATTATTTACAGTGGTGACTGGGTAGTATTTCATTAGTGACAGTGCTTCCTGGGTAATATGTCCATATTTACTGTGGTTCCTGGGCAGTATGTCATTATTTACAGTGGTCCCTGGATAGTATATCATTATTTACAGTGGTCTCTGTGCAATGTCTTTTATCTACCGCGGTCCCATGGTAAAATATCATTATTTACAGCCGTCCGTCTAGTATCTCATTACTTACAGTGGTCCCTGGGTAGGATATCATTATTTGCAGTGGGCCCTGGCCAGTATATCTTTATTTACAGTGGTCCCTGTGGAGTATATCATTATTCACAGTGGTCCCAGTGTAGTATATCATTATTTACACTGGTCCCTGGGTAGTATATCATTATTTCCAGTGGTCCCTTGGTTGTATATCATTATTTACAGTGGTCCCTGTGTAGTATATCATTATTTATACTGGTCCCTGGGCAGGATATCATTACTAACAGTGGTCCCTGGGGAGTATATCATTATTTACAGTGACCCTGGGTAGTATATCATTATTTACAGTGGCCCCTGAGTTGTATATCATTATTTACAGTGGTCCCTGGGGAGTATATCATTATTTACAGTGACCCTGGGTAGTATATCATTATTTACAGTGACCCTGGGTTGTATATCATTATTTACAGTGGTCCCTGTGTAGTATATCATTATTTACAGTGACCCTGGCTTGTATATCATTATTTACATTGGGCCCCAGGTATTGTTTCATTATTTACAATGATCGCTGTGCAGTACATCATTATTTGAAGTTGTCCCCGAGCAGCATATCATTATTTACAGTTGTCCCTGGGTAGGATATCATTTTTTACAGTGGTCCCTGGTTGTATATCATTAGTTACAGTGCGACCCGGGTGGTATTTCATTCTTTCAAGGGGTCCCTGTGCAGTACACCATTATATGCAGTGGTCCCTGAGCAGCATATCATTATTTACAGTGTTCCCTGGATAGTATACCTTGATTGATTGTTGTTCCTGGGTAATGTATCATTACTTAAAGTGTTCCCTGGGTAGTATATCATTATTTACAGTGGTCCCAGGGTGGTATATCATTATTGACAGTGTTCCCAGGGTGGTATATCATTCTTGACAGTGTTCCCAGGGTGGTATATCATGACTTACAGTGGTCGCTGGACAGTATGTCATCAATTTTCGTGTGCCCTGTGCAATACATCTTTATTTACAGTGGTTTCTGGATAGTATTTCATTATATTCAGTGTCCCTGGGCAATATATCAGGATTCACAGCGGTCGCTTGGTAGTATATCATTATTTACAGTGGTCCCTGGGTAGTATATCATTATTTACAGTGGTCCATGGTGCAGTATCTCATTATTTACAGTGGTCCCAGGGAAATATATCATTAATCACAGTGGTCCCTGGGTAGTATATCATTATTTACAGTGGTCCATGGTGTAGTATATCATTGTTTGCAGTGGTCCCTGGGAAATATGTCATTAATCACAGTAGTCCCTGCGTAGATTTTCATTATTTACAGTTGTCCCTGGGTAGTATATCATTATTTATAGTATTCACTGTGTAGTATATCATTATGTACAGTGGTCACTGGTTCGAATGTCATTATTTACAGTATTCACTGGGTAGTATATCATCGTTTACAGTGGTCCCTGTATAGTCTATCATTATTTTCAGTGATCCCTGGGTAGTATATATTTATTTACAGATGTCACTTAATAATATATCATTATTTACAGTGGTCGCAGGGGAGTATATCAATATTTACAGTGGTCCCTGTGCAGAATATCATTATTTACAATGGTCTTTGGGTAGTATATCCGTATCTACAATGATCCCTGGGTATTTCCTCATTATTTACTGTGGTCCCTGGGTAGAATATCATTATTTACAGTGGTCCCTGGAAAGAATATCATTATTTACAGTGGTTCCTGGGTATTATCTCATTATTTACAGTGCTCCCTGGGTAGAATATCATTATTTACAGTGGTCCCTGGGTAGAATATCATTGTTTACAGTGATCCCTGGGTAGAATATCATTATTTACAGCGGTCCCTGGGTAGTATATCATTATTTACAGTGGTCCCTGGGTAGTATATCATTATTTACAGTGGTCCCTGGGTAGAATATCATTATTTACAGTGGTCCCTGGGTAGAATATCATTGTTTACAGTGATCCCTGGGTAGAATATCATTATTTACAGCGGTCCCTGGGTAGTATATCATTATTTACAGTAGTCCCTGGGTAGTATATCATTATTTACAGTGGTCCCTGGGTAGTATCTCATTATTTGCAGTGGTCCCAGGGAGGTATATCATGATTTTTTATGACTTTTATGACGTTTATGCTCTCTTTTATCCTCTCTTGCAGGCTTGAACATGCTCCAAGGCCCTTGGAGACCTTTTGACCCGACACGACCTGACCTCCGCGACCTGGAAGAAGATGGGCCCCAAACTGGAAGTGAGGCCCCGACCTCGATTTGAAGTCGACCCGGACCTCGGAGCTCCAAACCCGGCCGAACTACTGACTCCAGTCCCCGGTGCTCCCGACCCGACCCCCAACGGCAAGACCCGGCCCAACGCGACCCCGAGAGACCCGCCCAGCGACCCGACCCCGAGAGACCCGCCCAGCGACCCCGAGAGACCCGCCCAGCGTCCCCGAGAGACCCGCCCAGCGACCCGACCCCGAGAGACCCGCCCAGCGACCCGACCCCGAGAGACCCGCCCAGCGACCCCGAGAGACCCGCCCAGCGACCCGACCCCGAGGGACCCGCCCAGCGACCCCGAGAGACCCGCCCAGCGACCCCGAGAGACCCGCCCAGCGACACGACCCCGAGAGACCCGCCCAGCGACCCCGAGAGACCCGCCCAGTGACCCCGAGAGACCCGCCCAGCGACCCCGAGAGACCCGCCCAGCGACCCGACCCCGAGAGACCCGCCCAGCGACCCTGAGAGACCCGCCCAGCGACCCCGAGAGACCCGCCCAGCGACCCGACTCCGAGAGACCCGCCCAGCGACCCCGAGAGACCCGCCCAGCGACCCCGAGAGACCCGCCCAGCGACCCGACCCCGAGAGACCCACCCAGCGACCCCGAGAGACCCGCCCAGCGACCCCGAGAGACCCGCCCAGCGACCCGACCCCGAGAGACCCGCTCAGCGACCCCGAGAGACCCGCCCAGCGACCCCGAGAGACCCGCCCAGCGACCCGACCCTGAGAGACCCGCCCAGCGACCCCGAGAGACCCGCCCAGCGACACCGAGAGACCCGCCCAGCGATCCCGAGAGACCCGCCCAGCGACCCCGAGAGACCCGCCCAGCGACCCCGAGAGACCCGCCCAGCGACCCCGAGAGACCCGCCCAGCGACCCGACCCCGAGAGACCCGCCCAGCGACCCGACCCCGAGAGACCCGCCCAGCGACCCCGAGAGACCCGCCCAGCGACCCCGAGAGACCCGCCCAGCGACCCCGAGAGACCCGAAGTTTGGGTGAAACTACCAACTAAAACTGCAGGGAAAATAATCAGTGAAGCTGTAAAATGTGAAGACAAGTTTGTTCAGAATCTGGGTAAACATACAGTTGACTTAGAGAAGCATGGTGTCTGGAGCAAAAGAAATTGTATCACAATTAAAACACATGACCCAATTGGTGGGAAGACAGTGAATTAAAACCCGTTAGCACCATTGATTGGACAGATCATCAAGTTAAAATGTTATGTTTGGAACTTACCTTCATAAAAATCCGTTGTAATCAAAATAAAGTAAGTGAAGTAAATGCAGTAGCAATATCAGGAATGTATCAGGGTAAGGTTTCGACAGATTGGATCAGAGTGAGCAAAAGGGGAGGAGTTTGAGATTCTTCGAATCTCACTCAGGGGTGCAATGACAGAAGGAGGAGGCTTAACAGCCCGTCATTGTGTGATGTACATCAATGATAAGGAAAATAAACGAGTACAAAAAAAAAAGAAAAGAGATAAAAGAAATGGCAGCAAAAGAAATCCGGAAGTCCTGGAGAGGGCACTTCGGGAGTGTTCAAACGAAGATAGAAAGTACAAATTAAACAATAGGGCCCTCTCCACCCTTGACCTGCTCATTTGATTTTTCAGGTGGAAAAAAATAACAGACAAACCAGTTCACAAGAAGGAAGAGAACTGCACTCCAGAAAGGAATGTTTTAGACAGGATTGGGGGGGGGGGGGGGGAAACTAATGATACAATCGCCTACATATTTGAGGGAATTAAATGACAGAGCCCGAAGGAAAACTTTACGGGTTGGAAACACATCAAAATCTCAAATTATTACTGAACAGTGAACCCTCCGGTCAGACATCTCTAACTGGACATCAGCTGATGGATGATCTGCGGTCTCCATGGGGTATGTACTATGTGGTGGTGTTATTAAGGGTCTCGGCAGACAGCAGCGACTGACGAGGAACCCCAATATGATAAACAACAATAGTTTAAACATGTTTGGAGCTTGATGCCAAGGGGGGAAAATTATTACCAATGCAGCAAACAATATTGCATTGTCGAGCTGTAAACATTATTAAGGAAGAAATGTCATGTCAATTGTTAGGCACTGTTATGTATGTATGATAATGGGGGTATGTGTGCCGTTAGAGAACTTGATCAGCATTTCGAAACTGTGTGAATGTTTTAATAGAGGGGGAATAGTGGTAGGTTAGTGTGCTTTCTTGATTTAACTGCATAGAACATCACAAATAATATTGATGTTGTTAACACGCCATATTTAGTATGCAGTGACTATTAGTTCCAAAGCCACGAAGGGATGTGTCGATATTGTACTTTATTTTTCGTATTGAAATTGTGATAACAGTTGCAATTATGTAAAGTTGTAACACACGGTCTATTTGTGTAGTTAGGTGATGGGTAATGTGTTAAGATAAGACTTCATTTTTTTTTACTGTGTATTTAACAATAGGGAGAATTTATTTGGAAAAAGGGACAGTTCGATGCGGTTTTGCGAATACTGTCGGCATATTGTATTACAAATGTTGTAAGGGAAATGATAACAGACGAAGGGGATTTGAAGGAAGTTTGTCAGAATGATATTCTCTCCTGTACACCAGGGGCTGGCAGACATACATGGTTCAGAACAGTATTAGACATTCATGTGGGGAAGTCAGGGTTAGAAGCAGGATCAATTGAATCTTTTAAATTAATGAAGCGAGGGAATCAGTGGGTGGTACATGATGTCATAATTTACCATTCCGATGAAAAACGGTAAGCAATTTGGATGACGGAAAAATGGACACGAAACAGCCAGTGATGGACAAATGGCCTTTTTGGTTACTGATGGACTGAGTTGTGTGCTGTTTCTAAGGGGCATGAGGAAGCTTCTACGGTGCTGCTACCCCAAGGAATTAAACTGCTTTGGAGGTAGTGGAACCCGGATATAGCTATTGTGTAACCTTCCTGAGCGGCTACGGCTATGGTTCACCGTAATTGGACTTGAGGAAAGAACGAAAAAAGACACTGGTCTGTGATATGGATACATTTACAAATTGATCTCGATGCACAATTTAAAATCACAAAACATGTACATACAAATGAGAAAGGTTGGGTATAAATGTTCATCAGTACAATTAGATGGCGGGGGGGGGGGGATAATTGACCAAATGATGTAGTTTGTTTCAAATGTCAAGACGGGGAGTCATTGAAAATATGGAAAGATGTGTCATTTGAAACATTGGAGTCTGGCAATATCTGGTCTGGGAGAAACATGAGAGGATACAGGGAAAGATCCCACAAAGGGTGAACAGCAGCTGCCAGGAGAGGATTGCAAAATGCAGATAGCCTTGGTCAAGCAGGCTTAGCAAACAAGACAAACAGGATTTTGAATGAAGCCAAAAATAATGGCCCAGACCTTCATTGAAAGTAACTGTCTTAGTTAGCAGCTGGAAAAAAGGATGAGGTTCAGTTGAATTTGGTGATAATTCTATGTGTGAAAATTTGCTAAACCAGGTAAATTAAAGAAAACTGGAGACTATCAGTCTACGAGAAACATAATTCAAAGCCAAAATCAAATTCAAAATTACGAGCTGAGGACACAATTGGAAAATAAAACTACAGAAATGACAGGAATTAAAAGTAACACCTCTTGAAACCAAAGCATTTTGATCATCACAAAGGAAACACTGTAATCCGATCTCTGAGATGCAGTTATGTCAAAATGAATACTTAGTTGGATTAGAAAGTTTAGATCAAAGATACTTTTTACAATCAAAGTGAAATAAGTTACTTTACGATAGAGTCATAAAAACTAGATAACTTTTAGAAAAATATGTAAACCCAGAGACCAGGGCAGGAACTACCAGAACCAGAACCAGAACTCAGAGGGAGGGAGAGAGAGAAGCAGAGAAGAAACAAGCAGCTCAGAGTCAGATTACAGTCAGCTCGGCCATGGGAAAGACAAGGCATAGCAGCCGAGCTAAAACAGCTAATACATCTCAGGAAGACTAGAATTTAAAGTCAGCTCTATGTCAGCTCAGCGACAGTCTGCAGAGTCAGCTCTCACAGCTCGGTACATGGGAAAGACAGGACACAGCAACTGAGCTCATCAGCGATTACATCTAAAGAATACCAGACTTTATAAAGAAGATTGATTGTCAAGGTGGGCCTGAAGATCCCTTCAACCACCCAGAAGGACCCAGAAGCAAGGTCTTTTTCCTTTCTGTAAAGAAAGTATTTGCAGCTGTTAAAAGAAAAAATAAAATAATAAAATAACTTAATTTAACCTGAAATAGTGGTTATTCCAAAGTCTACTTTACTTACTTAGCAATGCGGGACCCAGGATCGATGCTACTAAGTGGGAAGTAGATTAAATCTTCGGTGAAGGTATGGGTTATACCGGGGGATAACTTGAAAATATAGTTTGACCTGAATTACACCCACTGAAGCCTGCATCGGAGTCGGGAGTGAGAATCCTGATCACCATTTAGAATCTCGGCCCTTTTTGGTAGAGGGGGAATTCTAAGAATAGTGGTGAGTTTTCAAAAACAGAGTGCATCGTCCTAGGAGGGGATTTTAATTGCACCCTCAAGGACAAGGACCGTGGTGAAGTCCAGCACAGCTCGGCGGCGGTGGTGAAGTTGAGGGACCTGGTTAGGTCCTTTGACTTGGTGGATGTCTGGTGGACTCTCCATCCTGAATTGCGGGTGCGCACCTATGTTCAGAGCGTCCAGCATCGACCGTCTTTACATTTCCAAGACGTACATGCCCAGCGTTCCGACGGCCTCCATGGAGCAGGTGCCGAGCTCAGATCACCACCTGGTGTGGGCGGGTCTCACCCCGTCCCGCGCTCAGACACGGTCCGCGTACTGGCACTTTAACAACCTGCTGCTGGAGGTCGAGCGGTTCCTGGACTCGTTCTGCCGTTTCTGGGCCGGCTGGAGAAGGAAGCGGGGTGGCTTCCCCTCCTTGAGGCTACGGTGGGATGTGGGCAATGCCCAGAACCGTGCCTTCTGTCAGGGGTACACGGAGGGGTCTTCGGCAGGGTGGACCTCCACGTACGCCAAATTGGCTGAGGAACTCCTCGATCTGGAGTCACGTCTCGCTCTGCCCGATGAGGTCCGGCCCTGGGGCTGGTGTACAGGGAGAAGAGGGGCGCACTGCGGGACCTGAAACAGGCCGTGTCCCGCGGCGCGTACGTGAGGTCGCGGATCCGTCTCTTAACGGACATGGACCGCGGCTCCCGCTTCTTCTACTCACTGGAAAGAGGACGCGGGGCCCTTAGTCAGATTTCTACGCTGCTGGCCGACGATCGGCCCCTCGTCTCGGATACGGAGGGGGTCAGGGCCCTGATCAGGGATTTTTACTCCGACCTCTTCTCTCCGGATCCATCCAGCGAGGACGCTTGCAGAGTTCTGTGGGAGGACCTGCCGCAGGTGGGCCCGGAGGGCGCCGGGAAGCTCGATAATGCCATCAACCTCCAAGAGCTGACCGGCGCCCTGGACAGCCTCTCACGGGGCAAATCCCCAGGGCTGGACGGGCTGACCGTGGAGTTCTTCAGGGCGTGCTGGGACGTCCTGGGGAGTGACTACACGGGGATCCTGGGGGAATGTATCGCGACCGGGGAGATGCCACTTTCGTGGCACAGGGCCGTCATTGCCCTGCTGCCCAAGAAGGGGGATCTCCGCCGACTTAAGACCTGGCGACTGGTCTCCCTCCTCAGCACGGACTATTAAATCTTTGCCAAGGTGCTGTCTTTACGCCTTGGCCCCGAGCTGGACCACATGATCCACCCTGACCAGTCCTACACAGTCCCGGACCGCACAATCTATGACAACATTCACCTGGCCCGGGACATTATTCATTTTACCCAGAGGACTGGTATGTCGAGCGCCTCCCTGTCTCTTGACCAGGAGAAGGCGTTCGACAGGGTGGGGCCCGGGGATTTGCTCGGGACTCTGCGAGCTGTCGGGTTCGGGTGGTATTTTGTCCCCCGGATCTGGTTACTGTCCGCCGCCTCGGAGAGTCTGATTAAGGTTAACGGGTCCCTGACGGCGCCCCTTCGCTTTGGGAGAGGTGTGCGTCAGGGCTGCCCCCTGTCCGGTCAACATTATTCCCTCTGCGTGGAGACTTTCCTGTGCCTCCTGCGGAGGAGGTTCACTGGGCTGGTTCTGCGCGAGCCGGACGTGGGGGTGGTCCTCTCGCTGGACGCTGATGCCGTGTTCCTCATGGTCACTGACCCCGGTGACCTGCGGAGGATGCGAGAGAGCCAAGCTGTCTACTCCGCCGCGTCCTCCCCACGGATCAACTGGGCTAAACGTTCCGGACTCCTGGTCGGTCCGTGGCAGGTGGGCCCCCTCCCGGAGGAGCTCGCGCCCTTCAGCTGGAGTCGGACCAACAGCCTCGACCTGGGAGTCCATCTTTGCCCGGCAGAGGGAGCCTGGCCGGCGAACGGGCAGGAGCTGGAGACCAAGGTCACCGCTGGCCTGGGACGCTGGACAGGACGGCTCCGAGTGCTGTCCCACAGGGGCCGAGTTCTCGTCATAAACTAGCTGATCGCCTCCATGCTGTGGTCCCGGCTGGTCACTGACCCTTCCCCCTGGCTTTGTCCCACCATCCAGAGAGCCCAGCTTCGGTTCCTCCGGGACAATCGACTGCACTGGGTCGCTGCGGAGGTCTGGAGTCTCCCGATGGCGGAGGGCGGTCAGGCGCTGGTGTGCCTCCGCACCCAGACTGCCACTTTCCATCCTCAGACTCTGCAGCGTTACCTGTACGCTGATCCTCCTCCACGGTGGAGCCCTGGCGACGGATTTCTTCCCCCAGGGGCTCGGCCTGAACTACGACGTGCAGCTCCTGTCTGTGGACCAGCAGGGTCTTCGGAACTCTCTGTTGGCGCTGCCCGTCTTGTACCAGGACCTCCTCAAAGTCTGGAACACGGTCTCCAGGCGCCGCAGCTCTCCCCCGTCAGGAGTGGCGGCTGTCGTAAGGGAGCCGCTGCTCAGGAATCCGCACCTCCGCCAATCTCCATTCGGGTGGCTGGCGGAGCGGAGGGCTGTGGGTGCCGTGGGCAGGGCTGGGTGGCGGAGGGCTGTGGGTGCCGTGGGAAGGGCTGGGTGGCGGAGGGCTGTGGGTGCCGTGGGAAGGGCTGGGTGGCGGAGGGCCGGGCAGTGGGTGCCGTGGGAAGGGCTGGGTGGCGGAGGGCCGGGCTGTGGGTGCCGTGGGAAGGGCTGGGTGGGGGAGGGCCGGGCTGTGGGTGCCGTGGGAAGGGCTGGGTGGCGGAGGGCCCGGCTGTGGGTGCCGTGGAGCTTGTCCATGTTGTCTGTCCCCGGCTGCTCTCCCGCTTTGATTTCTCGACCACGTTGTTGTTGAGGTTTTCTTTGCGTTTCAGCCCCGCGCTCCTGATCTACGGACACCCGGTGCGGCGGGGGGGGGGGGGGCGGGGAAGGCGGAGGGTCTCCCCGTGAACCTGCCCCTGGGCCGGGCCGAACTTCCCATTTGCAGGTCCAGGCAGCGGGCGACTGAGGGGGCCGTCCGGCCCGGCTGTCTGCCCCTCTCCCGCGGCCTGGGTGGCGGCCGGGGGTCCCTGGAGCGGGGGCAGGCGCTGCCCACGGGCACCCTCGAAGCTGTCCGGGCTGGCTGGGCCCCGCAGGGGGTGGGCTGCCGGACCGACCCCCATTCTGACACTTTCATTGGGCGGGTATTGGGTGAGGTTTGGTCTCTTTTCCTGTTCTGTTGGGGCTGTGCTCCACCCGCGGTTTGGGGCACTCCCCACATTTTGTTTTGTCCATCAGTTACTTCTGGTCTGTTTTGCTTTGTTGTGTCCCAGCTCCAGGCCGCTGCCAGCGGCGGGCGCTGCCTCACCCTGCCCGCGGGAAGAGCGGGCAGGACAGGCAATCTCAGGGAAAACAGAACCAAATAAACATTACATACACATCAAATAAAGAGCACCATCAAACTGTCCGACCCGAGACAATGCTGCTGGGGGAGGGGGACCGCGGCTGCTGGGGGAGGGGGACCGCGGCTGCTGGGGGAGGGGGACCGCGGCTGCTGGGGGAGGGGGTCAGCGGCTGCTGGGGGAGGGGGACCGCGGCTGCTGGGGGAGGGGGACAGCGGCTGCTGGGGGAGGGGGACCGCGGCTGCTGGGGGAGGGGGACCGCGGCTGCTGGGGGAGGGGGACCGCGGCTGATGGGGGGGCGGGAACGCGGCTGCTGGGGGAGGGGGACCGCGGATCCTGGGGGAGGGGGACCGCGGCTGCTGGGGGAGGGGAGGTGGCCGCGGCTGCTGGTGGAGGGGGACCACGGCTGCTGGGGGAGGGGGACCGCGGCTGCTGGGGGAGGGGGACCGCGGCTGCTGGGGGAGGGGGACCGCGGCTGCTGGGGGGTGGACCGCGGCTGCTGGGGGAGGGGGACCGCGGCTGCTCGGGGAGGGGGACCGCGGCTGCTGGGGAGGGGGACCGCGGCTGCTGGGGGAGGGGGAGGGGGACCGCGGCTGCTGGGGGAGGGGGACCGCGGCTGCTGGGGTAGGGGAGGGGGACCGCGGCTGCTGGGGGAGGGGGAGGGGGACCGCGGCTGCTGGGGAGGGGGAGGGGGACCGCGGCTGCTGGGGAGGGGGAGGGGGACCGTGGCTGCTGGGGGAGGAAGAGGGGACCGTGGCTGCTGGGGGAGAGGGGGAGGGGGACCGCGGCTGCTGGGGAGGGGGACCGCGGTTGCTGGGGGAGAAGGAGGGGGACTGCGGGTGCTGGGTGAGGGGGACCGCGGCTGCTGGGGGAGTGGGGAGGGGGACTGCGCTGCTGGGGGAGGGGAGGGGGACCGCGGCTGCTGGGGGAGGGGAGGGGGACCGAGGCTGCTGGGGGTAAGGAGGGGGACGGCGGCTGCTGGGGGAGGGGGGAGGGATCGCGGCTACTGGGGAGGGGGGAGGGATCGCGGCTGCTGGGGGAGGGGAGTGGCAACCGCGGCTGCTGGGGGAGGGAGGAGGGATCGTGGCTGCTGGGGAAGGGGAGGGGGAACGCGGCTGCTGGTGGGGAGGGGGACAGCGGCTGCTGGGGGAGGGTGGAGGGATCGTGGCTGCTGGGGGAGGGGAGGGCGACCGCGGCTGCTGGGGGAAGGGGACCGTGGCTGCTGGGGGAGGGGGACCGCGGCTCCTGGGGGAGGGAGACCGCGGCTGCTGGGGGTGGGGGTGGGGGACCGCGGCTGCTGGGGAGGGGGAGGGGGACCGCGGCTGCTGGGGGAGGGGGAGGAGGACCGCGGCTGCTGGGGGAGGGGGAGGGGGACCGTGGCTGCTGGGGGAGGAACAGGGGACCGTGGCTGCTGGGGGAGAGGGGAGGGGGACCGCGGCTGCTGGGGAGGGGGACCGCGGTTGCTGGGGGAGAGGGAGGGGGACTGCGGGTGCTGGGTGAGGGGGACCGCGGCTGCTGGGGGAGGGGGACTGCGCTGCTGGGGGAGGGGGACCGCGGCTGCTGGGGAGGGGAGGGGGGCCGCGGCTGCTGGGGGTTAGGAGGTGGACAGCGGCTGCTGGGGGAGGGGGAGGGATCGCGGCTGCTGGGGGAGGGGGAGGGATCGCGGATGCTGGGGGAGGGAAGGGGGAACCGTAGCTGCTGGGGGAGGGATCGTGGCTGTTGGGGAAGGGGAGGGGGAACGCGGCTGCTGGGAGAGGGGGAGGAGGACCGCGGCTGCTGGGGGAGGGGGAGGGGGACCGTGGCTGCTGGGGGAGGGTGGAGGGATCGTGGCTGCTGGGGGAGGGGAGGGCGACCGCGGCTGCTGGGGGAGGGGGGGGTGGGATCGTGTCTGCTGGGGGAGTGTGAGGGGGACCGTGGCTGCTGGGGGAGGGGGACCGCGGCTGCTGGGGGAGGGGGACCGCGGCTGCTGGGGGAGGGGGACCGTGGCTGCTGGGGGAGGGGGAGGGAGACCGCGGCTGCTGGGGAGGGGGAGGGAGTCCGCGGCTGCTGGGGGAGGGGTAGGCGGACCGTGGCTGCTGGGGGAGGGGGACCGCGGCTGCTGGGGGAGGGGGACCGCGGCTGCTGGGGGAGGGGGACCGTGGCTGCTGGGGGAGGGGCACCGCGGCTGCTGGGGGAGGGGGAGGGGGACCGCTGCTGCTGGGGGAGGAAGAGGGTAGCGTGGCTGCTGGGGGAGAGGGGCAGCGGGACCGCGGCTGCTGGGGAGGGGGACCGCGGTTGCTGGGGGAGAAGGAGGGGGACTGCGGGTGCTGGGTGAGGGGGACCGCGGCTGCTGGGGGAGGGGGAGGCGGACTGCGCTGCTGGGGGTGGGGAGGGGGACCGCGGCTGCTGGAGGAGGGGAGGGGGACCGCGGCTGCTGCGGGTTAGGAGGGGGACCGCGGCTGCTGGGGGAGGGGGGAGGGATCGCGGCTGCTGGGGGAGGGGGAGGGTTCGCGGCTGCTGGGGGAGGGGAGGGGGAAACGCGGCTGCTGGGGGAGGGGGAGGGATCGTGGCTGCTGGGGAAGGGGAGGGGGAACGCGGCTGCTGGGGGGGAGGGGGACAGCGGCTGCTGGGGAGGGTGGAGGGATCGTGGCTGCTGGGGGAGGGGAGGGCGACCGCGGCTGCTGGGGGAGGGGGGAGGGATCGTGGCTGCTGGGGGAGGGGGGGACGGCGGCTGCTGGGGGAGTGGGACCGCGGCTGCTGGGGAATGGGGAGGGATCGCGGCTGCTGGGGAGGGGGACCAGAGTTGCTGGGGAGGTGGAGGGGGACTGCGGCTGCTGGGGGAGGGGGTGAGGAGGGCGCGGCTGCTGGGGGAGGGGGAGGGTGACCGCGGCTGCTTGGGGAGGGGGTGAGGGGGTGAGGGTGAGGGGGGCCGCGGCTGCTGGGGAGGGGGAGCGAGGCTGCTGGGGGAGGGGGTGAGGGGGGGCGCGGCTGCTGGGGGAGGGGGGAGGGTGACTGCGCCTGCTTGGGGAGGGGGTGAGGGTGAGGGGGGCCGCGGCTGTGGGGGAGGGGGAGCGGGGCCGCGGCTGCTGGGGGAGTGTGGTACATTGGCGAGACCATGCAGACGCTGCGACAACGAATGAACGGACATCGCGCGACAATCACCAGGCAGGAATGTTCCCTTCCAGTCGGGGAACACTTCAGCAGTCAAGAGCATTCAGCCTCTGATCTCCGGGTAAGCGTTCTCCAAGGCGGCCTTCAGGACGCGCAACAACGCAGAATCTCCGAGCAGAAGCTTATAGCCAAGTTCCGCACACATGGGTGCGGACTCAACCGGGACCTGGGATTCATGTCGCATTACATTCATCCCCCACCATCTGGCCTGCAAAGTCCTACCAATTGTCCTGGCTTGATGCAATTCACACCTCTTTAACCTGGGGTTACCCCATCTCTGGATCTGTAAAGATTTAATCACCTGCTAATGGTCGCATTCCAAGCATTGGCTGGCAGCTTTGAATCTGTCTATATATGTGTTTCTGGAGCATACCTCTTCATTCACCTGAGGAAGGAGCAGCGCTCCGAAAGCTCGTGACATCGAAACAAACCTGTTGGACTTTAACCTGGTGTTGTAAGACTTCTTACTTCGCTCACCCCAGTTCAACGCCGGCATCTCCACATCATCTGCAAATACAGATATACTGCCCAGGGACCACTGCAAATAGTGATATACTACCCAGGGTTCACTGTAAATAATGATATACTACCCAGTGATCATTGAAAATAATGATATACTGCACAGAGCAACAGTAAATAATGATATACTGCACAGAGCCACTGTAAATAATAATAGACTACCAGGGACCACTGTAAATATTGATATTCCACCCAGTGACCACTGTAAATAATGATATTCTACACAGGGACCACAGTAAATAATCATATTCTACCCAGGGACCACTGTAAATAATGATATTGTATGCCGGGGCCTCTGTTAATATTTATAAATAACCCAGGGACCACTGTAAATAAAGAAATACCACCCAGGGACCACTGTAAATAAAGGTACACCACCCAGGGACCATTGTAAATAATAATAACCTACCCAGGAACCACTGTAAATAAGATATACTGCACAGGGACCACTGTCAATAATGACATACCAGCCAGTGACCACTGTAAATAAAGAAATACCACCCAGGGACTTTTGTAAATAATGACATACTACACAGTGGCCACTGTAAATAATGATATACAACCCAGTGGCCACTGTAAATAAAGGTATCACGCCCAGGAACCACTGTAATTAAAGACTTTCTATACAAGGACCACTGTAAATAATGATATACTACCCAGGGACCACTGCATATAATGATATATTATCCAGTGATCATTGTAAATAATGATATACTACCCAGGGACCACTGCAGATAATGATATACTGCACACAGCCACTGTAAATAATGGCATACTTCCCAGGGACCACAGTAAATAATGATGTACTACCCAGGGACCACTGTAAAAAAAGATATTCTACACAGGGACAACTGTAAATAGTGATATAATACTGAGGGACAACTGTAAATAATGATATTCTACCCAGGGGCCACTGTAAATAATGATGTACTACACAGGGGTCACTGTAAATAATGATGTACTACACAGGGGTCACTGTAAATACTGATATTCTACCCAGGGGCCACTGTAACTAATGATATGCTACCCAGGGACAACTGTAAATAATGATGTACTACACAGGGGTCACTGTAAATACTGATTTACTACCCAGTGACCGCTGTAGATAAATATATACTGCCCAGGGACGACTGTAAATAATGATATACTACCCAGGGACCACAGTAAGTAATGATGTACTACCCAGGGACCACTGTAAAGAATGATATACTACCAGGGACCACTGTAAATAATGATATTCTACTCATGGAGCACTGTAAATAATTATATACTACGCATGGACCACGGCAAATTAAGATATACTATCCAGGGACAACTGTAGATAATGACATTCTACGCAGGGACCACTGTAAATAATGACATAGTACCTAGGTACCACTGTAAATAAAGATATACTGCCGAGGGACGACTGTAAATAATGATATACCACCGAGTGAACACTGGAAATCATGATACTCTACCCAGGGACCACAGTAAATCATAGATCATAGAATTTACAGTGCAGAAGGAGGCCATTCGGCCCATCGAGTCTGCCCGGCTCTTGAAAAGAGCACCCTATCCAAGTCCACATCTCCACCCTATCCCCATAACCCAGTAACCCCACCCAACACTAAGGGCAATTTTGGACACTAAGGCAATTTCTGATGGCCAATTCACCTAAACTGCACATCTTTGGACTGTGGGAGGAAACCGGAGCACCCGGAGGAAACCCACGCACACACGGGGAGGATGTGCAGACTCCGCACAGACAGTGACCCAAGCCGGGAATCGAACCTGGGACCCTGGAGCTGTGAAACAATTGTGCTATCCACTATGCTACCGTGCTGCACACTAAATGATATAGTGGTGCTAAATGATAAAATAATATACCGTGCTGCCCACTAAATGATACAGTATAATGATATACTTCCCAGGGACCACTGTAAATAAAGATAAACCACCCAGAGACCACGGTAAATAAAGATAAACCACCCAGGGACCACTGCAAATAAAGATAAACCACCCAGGGACCACTGTAAATAAAGATAAACCACCCAGGGACCACTGTAAATAAAGATAAACAACCCGGGAACCACTGTAAATAAAGATAAACCACCCAGGGACCACTGTAAATAAAGATAAACGACCCAGGGACCACTGTAAATAAAGATAAACCACCCAGAAACCACTGTAAATAATGATAAACCACCCAGGGACTACTGTAAATAAAGATAAACCACCCAGAGACCACTGTAAATAAAGATAAACAACACGGGGACCACTGTAAATAAAGATAAAGCACCCAGGGACCACTGCAAATAAAGATAAACCACCCAGGGACCACTGCAAATAAAGAAAAACCACCCGGGGACCACTGTAAATAAAGATAAACTACCCAGGGACCACTGTAAATAAAGATAAACCACCCGGGGACCACTGTAAATAAAGATAAACCACCCAGGGACCACTGTAAATAAAGATAAACCACCCAGAGACCACTGTAAATAAAGATAAACCACCCAGGGACCACTGCAAATAAAGATAAACCACCCGGGGACCACTGTAAATAAAGATAAACCACCCGGGAACCACTGTAAATAAAGATAAACCACCCAGGGAACACTGCAAATAAAGATAAAGCACCCGGGGACCACTGTAAATAAAGATAAACTACCCAGGGACCACTGTAAATAAAGATAAACCACCCGGGGACCACTGTAAATAAAGATAAACCACCCAGGGACCACTGTAAATAAAGATAAACCACCAAGAGACCACTGTAAATAAAGATAAACCACCCAGGGACCACTGCAAATAAAGATAAACCAAACGGGGACCACTGTAAATAAAGATAAACCACCCGGGGACCACTGTAAATAAAGATAAACTACACAGGGACCACTGTAAATAAAGATAAACCACCCGGGGACAACTGTAAATAAAGATAAACCACCCAGGAACCACTGTAAATAAAGATAAACCACCCGGGGACCACTGTAAATAAAGATAAACCACCCAGGGACCACTGTAAATAAAGATAAACCACCCAGGGGCCACTGTAAATAAAGATAATCCACCCCGAGACCACTGTAAATAAAGATAAACCACCCAGGGACCACTGTAAATAAAGATAAACCACCCAGAGACCACTGTAAATAAAGATAAACCATTCGGGGACCACTGTAAATAAAGATAAATCACCCGGGGACCACAGTAAATAAAGATAAACCACCCAGGGACCACTGTAAATAAAGATAAACCACCCGGGGACCACTGTAAATAAAGATAAACCACCCAGGGACCACTGTAAATAAAGATAAACCACCCGGGGACCACTGTAAATAAAGATAAACCACCCGGGGACCACTGTAAATAAAGATAAACCACCCAGGAACCACTGTAAATAAAGATAAACCACCCAGGGTCCACTGTAAATAAAGATAAACCACCCAAAAACCACTGTAAATAAAGCTAAACCACACAGGGACCACTGTAAATAAAGAGAAACCTCCCAGGGACCACTGTAAATAAAGAGAAACCACCCAGGGACCACTGTAAATAAAGATAAACCTCCCAGGGACCACTGTAAATAAAGATAAACCACCCGGGGACCACTGTAAATAAAGAGAAACCTCCCAGGGACCTCTGTAAATAAAGATAAACCACACTGGGACCACAGTAAATGAAGATAAACCACCCAGGGACCACTGTAAATAAAGATAAACAACCCGGGGACCACTGTAAATAAAGATAAACCACCCACGGACCACTGTAAATAAAGATAAACCACCCGGGGACCACTGTAAATAAAGATAAACCACCCGGGGACCACTGTAAATAAAGATAAATCACCCAGGAACCACTGTAAATAAAGATAAACCACCCAGGGCCCACTGTAAATAAAGATCAACCACCCAGGAACCACTGTAAATAAAGATAAACCACCCAGGGACCACTGTAAATAAAGAGAAACCTCCCAGGGACCACTGTAATTAAAGATAAACCACCCAGGGACCACTGTAAATAAAGATAAACCACCCAGGGACCACTGTAAATAAAGAGAAACCACCCAGGGACCTCTGTAAATAAAGATAAACCACCCAGGGACCACTGTAAATAAAGATAAACCACCCAGGGACCACTGTAAATAAAGATAAACCACCCGGGACCACTGTAAATAAAGATAAACCACCCGGGACCACTGTAAATAAAGATAAACCACCCAGGGGCCACTGTAAATAAAGATAAACCACCCAGGGACCACTGTAAATAAAGATAAACCACCCAGGGACCACTGTAAATAAAGATAAACCACCCAGGGACCACTGTAAATAAAGATAAACCACCCAGGGACCACTGTAAATAAAGATAAACCACCCAGGGATCACTGTAAATAAAGAGAAACCTCCCAGGGACCACTGTAAATAAAGATAAACCACCCAGGGACCACTGTAAATAAAGATAAACCTCCCAGGGACCACTGTAAATAAAGATAAACCACCCGGGGACCACTGTAAATAAAGAGAAACCTCCCAGGGACCTCTGTAAATAAAGATAAACCACACTGGGACCACAGTAAATAAAAATAAACCACCCAGGGACCACTGTAAATAAAGATAAACAACCCGGGGACCACTGTAAATAAAGATAAACCACCCACGGACCACTGTAAATAAAGATAAACCACCCGGGGACCACTGTAAATAAAGATAAACCACCCGGGGACCACTGTAAATAAAGATAAACCACCCAGGGCCCACTGTAAATAAAGATCAACCACCCAGGAACCACTGTAAATAAAGATAAACCACCCAGGGACCACTGTAAATAAAGAATAACCTCCCAGGGACCACTGTAAATAAAGATAAACCACCCAGGGACCACTGTAAATAAAGATAAACCACCCAGGGACCACTGTAAATAAAGAGAAACCATCCAGGGACCTCTGTAAATAAAGATAAACCACCCAGGGACCACTGTAAATAAAGATAAACCACCCAGGGACCACTGTAAATAAAGATAAACCACCCGGGACCACTGTAAATAAAGATAAACCACCCGGGACCACTGTAAATAAAGATAAACCACCCAGGGGCCACTGTAAATAAAGATAAACCACCCAGGGACCACTGTAAATAAAGATAAACCACCCAGGGACCACTGTAAATAAAGATAAACCACCCAGGGACCACTGTAAATAAAGATAAACCACCCAGGGACCACTGTAAATAAAGATAAACCACCCAGGGACCACTGTAAATAAAGATAAACCACCCGGGGGCCTCTGTAAATAAAGATAAACCACCCAGGGACCACTGTAAATAAACATAAACCACCCAGAGACCACTGTAAATAAAGATAAACCACCAGAGGACCACTGTAAATAAAGATAAACCACCCGGGGCCCACTGTAAATAAAGATAAACCACCCGGGGACCTCTGTAAATAAAGATAAACCACCCAGGGACCACTGTAAATAAACATAAACCACCCAGAGACCACTGTAAATAAAGATAAACCACCAGAGGACCACTGTAAATAAAGATAAACCACCCGGGGCCCACTGTAAATAAAGATAAACCACCCGGGGACCTCTGTAAATAAAGATAAACCACCCGGGGACCACTGTAAATAAAGATAAACCACACAGGAACCACTGAAATAAAGATAAACCACCCAGGGACCACTGTAAATAAAGATAAACCACCCAGGGACCACTGTAAATAAAGATAAACCACCCAGGGACCACTGTAAATAAAGATAAACCACCCGGGGGCCTCTGTAAATAAAGATAAACCACCCAGGGACCACTGTAAATAAACATAAACCACCCAGAGAACACTGTAAATAAAGATAAACCACCAGAGGACCACTGTAAATAAAGATAAACCACCCGGGGCCCACTGTAAATAAAGATAAACCACCCGGGGACCTCTGTAAATAAAGATAAACCACCCGGGGACCACTGTAAATAAAGATAAACCACACAGGAACCACTGTAAATAAAGATAAACCACCAGGGGACCACTGTAAATAAAGATAAACCACCCGGGAACCACTGTAAATAAAGACAAACCACACGGGGACCACTGTAAATAAATATAAACCACACAGGGACCACTGTAAATAAAGAGAAACCTCCCAGGGACCACTGTAAATAAAGATAAACCACCCAGGGACCACTGTAAATAAGGATAAACCACCCAGGGACAACTGGAAATCAAGGTAAACCACCCAGAGACCACTGTAAATAAAGATAAACCACCCGGGGACCACTGTAAATAAAGATAAACCACCCGGGGACCACTGTAAATAAAGATAAACCACCCAGGGACCACTGTAAATAAAGATAAACCACCCAGGGACCACTGTAAATAAAGATAAACCACCCAGGGACCACTGTAAATAAAGATAAACCACCCAGGGACCACTCTAAATAAAGATAAACCACCCGGGACCACTGTAAATAAAGATAAACCACCCGGGACCACTGTAAATAAAGATAAACCACCCAGGGACCACTGTAAATAAAGATAAACCACCCAGGGACCACTGTAAATAAAGATAAACCACCCAGGGACCACTGTAAATAAAGATAAACCACCCAGGGACCACTGTAAATAAAGATAAACCACCCAGGGACCACTTTAAATAAAGATAAACCACCCGGGACCACTGTAAATAAAGATAAACCACCCGGGACCACTGTAAATAAAGATAAACCACCCAGGGACCACTGTAAATAAAGATAAACCACCCAGGGACCACTGTAAATAAAGATAAACCACCCAGGGTCCACTGTAAATAAAGATAAAATACCCGGGGATCACTGTGAATAAAGATAAATCACCCGGGACCACTGTAAATAAAGATAAACCACCCAGGGACCACTGTAAATAAAGATAAACCACCCAGGGACCACTGTAAATAAAGATAAACCACCCAGGGACCACTGTAAATTAAGATAAACCACCCGGGACCACTGGAAATAAAGATAAACCACCCGGGACCACTGTAAATAAAGATAAACCACCCAGGGGCCACTGTAAATAAAGATAAACCACCCAGGGACCACTGTAAATAAAGATAAACCACCCAGGGACCACTGTAAATAAAGATAAACCACCCAGGGTCCACTGTAAATAAAGATAAACCACCCAGGGACCACTGTAAATAAAGATAAACCACCCGGGACCACTGTAAATAAAGATAAACCACCCGGGACCACTGTAAATAAAGATAAACCACCCAGGGACCACAGTAAATAAAGATAAACCACCCAGGGACCACTGTAAATAAAGATAAACCACCCAGGAACCACTGTAAATAAAGATAAACCACCCAGTGACCACTGTAAATAAAGAGAAACCTCCCAGGGACCACTGTAAATAAAGATAAACCACCCAGGGACCACTGTAAATAAAGATAAACCTCCCAGGGACCACTGTAAATAAAGATAAACCACCCGGGGACCACTGTAAATAAAGAGAAACCTCCCAGGGACCACTGTAAATAAAGAAAAACCACACTGGGACCACAGTAAATAAAGATAAACCACCCAGGGACCACTGTAAATAAAGATAAACAACTCGGGGACCACTGTAAATAAAGATAAACCACCCAGGGACCACTGGAAATAAAGATAAACCACACGGGGACCACTGTAAATAAAGATAAACCACACGGGGACCACTGTAAATAAACATAAACCACCCAGAGACCACTGTAAATAAAGATAAACGACCAGAGGACCACTGTAAATAAAGATAAACCACCAGGGGACCACTGTAAATAAAGATAAACCACCCGGGGACCACTGTAAATAAAGATAAACCACCCGGGGACCTCTGTAAATAAAGATAAACCACCCGGGGACCACTGTAAATAAAGATAAGCCACACAGGAACCACTGTAAATAAAGATAAACCACACGGGGACCAATGTAAATAAAGATAAACCACCCGGGAACCACTGTAAATAAAGATAAACCACCCGGGGACCACTGTAAATAAAGATAAACCACACAGGGACCACTGTAAATAAAGAGAAACCTCCCAGGGACCACTGTAAATAAAGATAAACCACCCAGGGACCACTGTAAATAAGGATAAACCACCCAGGGACCACTGGAAATCAAGGTAAACCACCCAGAGACCACTGTAAATAAAGATAAACCACCCAGGGACCACTGTAAATAAAGATAAACCACCCAGGGACCACTGTAAATAAAGATAAACCACCCGGGACCACTGTAAATAAAGATAAACCACCCGGGACCACTGTAAATAAAGATAAACCACCCAGGGACCACTGTAAATAAAGATAAACCACCCAGGGACCACTGTAAATAAAGATTAACCAACCAGGGACCACTGTAAATAAAGATAAACCACCCGGGGATCACTGTAAATAACGATAAACCACCCGGGACCACTGTAAATAAAGATAAACCACCCAGGGACCACTGTAAATAAAGATAAACCACCCAGGGACCACTGTAAATAAAGATTAACCACCCAGGGACCACTGTAAATAAAGATAAACCACACAGAGACCACTGTAAATAAAGATAAACCACACAGAGACCACTGTAAATAAAGATAAACCACCCAGAGACCTCTGTAAATAAAGATAAACCACCCAGGGACCACTGTAAATAAAGATAAACCAACCAGAGACCACTGTAAATAAAGAGAAACCACCCAGGGACCACTGTAAATAAAGATAAACCACCCGGGGACCACTGTAAATAAAGATAAACCACCCAGGGTCGACTGTAAATAAAGATAAACCACCCAGGGACCACAGTAAATAAAGATAAACCACCCGGGGACCACTGAAAATAAAGATAAACCACCCATGGACCACTGTAAATAAAGATAAACCACCCAGGGACCACTGTAAATAAAGATAAACCACCCAGGGACCACTGTAAATAAAGATAAACCATCCAGAGACCACTGTAAATAAAGATAAATCACCCAGGGACCACTGTAAATAAAGATAAACCACCCAGGGACCACTGTAAATAAAGATAAACCACCCAGGGTCCACTGTAAATAAAGATAAACCACCCAGAGACCACTGTAAATAAAGATAAACCACCCGGGACCACTGGAAATAAAGATAAACCACCCAGGGACCACTGTAAATAAAGATAAACCACCCAGGGACCACAGTAAATAAAGATAAACCACCCGGGGACCACTGTAAATAAAGATAAACCACCCAGGGACCATTGTAAATAAAGATAAACCACCCAGAGACCACTGTAAATAAAGATAAACCACCCAGGGACCACTGTAAATAAAGATAAACCACCCAGAGACCACTGTAAATAAAGATACATCAACGGGGACCACTGTAAATAAAGATAAACCACCCAGGGACCATTGTAAATAAAGATAAACCCCCCAGAGACCACTGTAAATGAATATAAACCACCCAGGGACCACTGTAAATAAAGATAAACAACCCAGGGACCACTGTAAATAAAGATAAACCACCCAGGGACCAGTGTAAATAAAGATAAACCACCCGGGGACCAGTGTAAATAAAGATAAACCACCCGGGGACCACTGTAAATAATGATAAACCACCCAGGGACCACTGTAAATAAAGATAAACCACCCAGAGACCACTGTAAATAAAGATACATCAACGGGGACCACTGTAAATAAAGATAAACCACCCAGGGACCATTGTAAATAAAGATAAACCACCCAGGGACCACTGTAAATGAAGATAAACCACCCAGGGACCACTGTAAATAAAGATAAACAACCCAGGGACCACTGTAAATAAAGATAAACCACCCAGGGACCAGTGTAAATAAAGATAAACCACCCGGGGACCAGTGTAAATAAAGATAAACCACCGGGGACCACTGTAAATAAAGATAAACCACCCAGGGACCACTGTAAATAAAGATAAACCACACAGAGACCACTGTAAATAAAGATAAACCACCCAGAGACCTCTGTAAATAAAGATAAACCACCCAGGGACCACTGTAAATAAAGATAAACCAACCAGAGACCACTGTAAATAAAGATAAACCACCCAGGGACCACTGTAAATAAAGATAAACCACCCGGGGACCACTGTAAATAAAGATAAACCACCCAGGGTCGACTGTAAATAAAGATAAACCACCCAGGGACCACAGTAAATAAAGATAAACCACCCGGGGACCACTGAAAATAAAGATAAACCACCCATGGACCACTGTAAATAAAGATAAACCACCCAGGGACCACTGTAAATAAAGATAAACCACCCAGGGACCACTGTAAATAAAGATAAACCATCCAGAGACCACTGTAAATAAAGATAAATCACCCAGGGACCACTGTAAATAAAGATAAACCACCCAGGGACCACTGTAAATAAAGATAAACCACCCAGGGTCCACTGTAAATAAAGATAAACCACCCAGAGACCACTGTAAATAAAGATAAACCACCCGGGACCACTGGAAATAAAGATAAACCACCCAGGGACCACTGTAAATAAAGATAAACCACCCAGGGACCACAGTAAATAAAGATAAACCACCCGGGGACCACTGTAAATAAAGATAAACCACCCAGGGACCATTGTAAATAAAGATAAACCACCCAGAGACCACTGTAAATAAAGATAAACCACCCAGGGACCACTGTAAATAAAGATAAACCACCCAGAGACCACTGTAAATAAAGATACATCAACGGGGACCACTGTAAATAAAGATAAACCACCCAGGGACCATTGTAAATAAAGATAAACCCCCCAGAGACCACTGTAAATGAATATAAACCACCCAGGGACCACTGTAAATAAAGATAAACAACCCAGGGACCACTGTAAATAAAGATAAACCACCCAGGGACCAGTGTAAATAAAGATAAACCACCCGGGGACCAGTGTAAATAAAGATAAACCACCCGGGGACCACTGTAAATAATGATAAACCACCCAGGGACCACTGTAAATAAAGATAAACCACCCAGAGACCACTGTAAATAAAGATACATCAACGGGGACCACTGTAAATAAAGATAAACCACCCAGGGACCATTGTAAATAAAGATAAACCACCCAGGGACCACTGTAAATGAAGATAAACCACCCAGGGACCACTGTAAATAAAGATAAACAACCCAGGGACCACTGTAAATAAAGATAAACCACCCAGGGACCAGTGTAAATAAAGATAAACCACCCGGGGACCAGTGTAAATAAAGATAAACCACCCGGGGACCACTGTAAATAATGATAAACCACCCAGGGACAACTGTAAATAAAGATAAACCACCCAGGGACCACTGTAAATAAAGATAAATCACCCGGGGACCACTGTAAATAAAGATAAACCACCCAGGGACCACTGTAAATGAAGATAAACCACCCGGGGACCACTGTAAATAAAGATAAACCACCCGGGGACCACTGTAAATAAAGATAAACCACCCAGGGACAACTGTAAATAAAGATAAACCACACGGGGGACCATTTTAAATAAAGATAAACCACCCGGGAACCACTGTAAATAAACATAAACCACCCAGGGACCACTGTAAATAAAGATAAAACACCCAGAGACCACTGTAAATAAAGATAAACCACCCAGGGTCCACTGTAAATAAAGATAAACCACCCAGGGACCACTGTAAATAAAGAAAAACCACCCAGGGACCACTGTAAATAAAGATAAACCACCCAGGGACCACTGTAAATAAAGATAAACCACCCAGGGACCACTGTAAATAAAGATAAACCACCCAGGAACCACTGTAAATAAAGATAACCCACCCAGGGACCACTGTAAATAAAGATAAACCACCCAGGGACCACTGTAAATAAAGATAAACCACCCGTGAACCACTGTAAATAAAGATAAACCACCCAGGGACCACTGTAAATAAAGATAATCCACCCAGAGACCACTGTAAATAAAGATAAACCACCCAGAGACCACTGTAAATAAAGATAAACCACCCAGGGACAACTGTAAATAAAGATAAACCACCCAGAGACCACTGTAAATACAGATAAACCACCCGGGGACCACTGTAAATAAAGATAAACCACCCAGGGACCACAGTAAATAAAGATAAACCACCCGGGAACCACTGTAACTAAAGATAAACCACCCAATAAATAAAGATAAATCACCCAGGGAACACTGCAGATAAAGATAAACCACCCAGGGACCACTGTAAATAAAGATAAACCACCCAGGGACCACTGTAAATAAAGATAAACCACCCAGGGACCACTGTAAATAAAGATAAACCATCCAGGGAACACTGTAAATAAAGATAAACCACCCAGGGACCACTGTAAATAAAGATAAATCACCCAGGGACCACTGTAAATAAAGATAAACCACCCAGGGACCACTGTAAATAAAGATAAACCACCCAGGGTCCACTGTAAATAAAGATAAACCACCCAGAGACCACTGTAAATAACGATAAACCACCCGGGACCACTGTAAATAAAGATAAACCACCCAGGGACCACTGTAAATAAAGATAAACCACCCAGGGACCACAGTAAATAGAGATAAACCACCCGGGGACCACTGTAAATAAAGATAAACCACCCAGGGACCATTGTAAATAAAGATAAACCACCCAGAGACCACCGTAAATAAAGATAAACCACCCAGGGACCACTGTAAATAAAGATAAACCACCCAGAGACCACTGTAAATAAAGATAAACCACCGGGGACCACTGTAAATAAAGATAAACCACCCAGGGACCATTGTAAATAAAGATAAACCACCCAGGGACCACTGTAAATAAAGATAAACCACCCAGGGACCACTGTAAATAAAGATAAACCACCCAGGGACCAGTGTAAATAAAGATAAACCACCCGGGGACCAGTGTAAATAAAGATTATCCACCCGGGGAACACTGTAAATAAAGATAAACCACCCAGGGACCACTGTAAATAAAGATAAACCACCCACGGACCACTGTAAATAAAGATAAACCACCCGGGGACCACTGTAAATAAAGATAAACCACCCAGGGACCACTGTAAATAAAGATAAACCACCCAGGGACCACTGTAAATAAAGATAAATCACCCGGAGACCACTGTAAATAAAGATAAACCACCCAGGGACCACTATAAATAAAGATAAACCACCCGGGGACCACTGTAAATAAAGATAAACCACCCGGGGACCACTGTAAATCAAGATAAACCACCCAGGGACCACTGTAAATAAAGATAAACCACCCGGTGACCACTGTAAATAAAGATAAACAACACGGGGACCACTGTAAATAAAGATAAACCACCCGGGGACCACTGTAAATAAAGATAAACCACCCAGGGACCACTGTAAATAAAGATAAACCACACGGGGGACCATTGTAAATAAAGATAAACCACCCGGGAACCACTGTAAATAAACATAAACCACCCAGGGACCACTGTAAATAAAGATAAACCACGCAGAGACCACTGTAAATAAAGATAAACCACCCAGGGTCCACTGTAAATAAAGATAAACCACCCAGGGACCACTGTAAATAAAGAAAAAAACACCCAGGGACCACTGTAAATAAACATAAGCCACCCAGGGACCACTGTAAATAAAGATAAACCACCCAGGGACCACTGTAAACAAAGATAAACCACCCAGGAACCACTGTAAATAAAGATAAACCACCCAGGGACCACTGTAAATAAAGATAAACCATCCAGGGACCACTGTAAATAAAGATAAACCACCCGTGAACCACTGTAAATAAAGATAAACCACCCAGGGACCACTGTAAATAAAGATAATCCACCCAGAGACCACTGTAAATAAAGATAAACCACCCAGAGACCACTGTAAATAAAGATAAACCACCCAGGGACCACTGTAAATAAAGATAAACCACCCAGAGACCACTGTAAATAAAGATAAGCCACCCGGGGACCACTGTAAATAAAGATAAACCACCCAGGGACCACTGTAAATAAAGATAAACCACCCGGGAACCACTGTAAATAAAGATAAACCACCCAGGGACCACTGTAAATAAAGATAAACCACCCAGAGACCACTGTAAATAAAGATAAACCACCCAGGGACCACTGTAAATAAAGATAAACCACCCGGGGACCACTGTAAATAAAGATAAACCACCCGGGGACCACTGTAAATAAAGATAAACCACCCAATAAATAAAGATAAACCACCCAGGGACCACTGCAGATAAAGATTAACCACCCAGGGACCACTGTAAATAAAGATACAGATGGTGGGGGATGAATGTAATGCGACATGAATCCCAGGTCCCGGTTGAGGCCGCACTCATGTGTGCGGAACGTGGCTATAAGTTTCTGCTCGGCGATTCTGCGTTGTCGCGGGTCCTGAAGTCCGCCTTGGAGAACGCTTACCCGGAGATCAGAGGCTGAATGCCCTTGACTGCTGAAGTGTTCCCCTACTGGAAGGGAACATTCCTGCCTGGTGATTGTCGCGCGATGTCCGTTCATTCGTTGTCGCAGCGTCTGCATGGTCTCGCCAATGTACCACGCTTCGGGACATCCTTTCCTGCAGCGTATGAGGTAGACAACGTGGGCCGAGTCGCACGAGTATGTACTGCGTACCTGGTGGGTGGTGTTCTCACGTGTAATAGTGGTATCCATGTCAATGATCTGGCACGTCTTGCAGAGATTGCCATGACAGGGTTGTGTGGTGTCGTGGTCACTGTTCTGAAGACTGGGTAGTTTGCTGCAAACAATGGTTCGTTTGAGGTTGTGCGGTTGTTTGAAGGCAAGTAGTGGGGGTGTGGGGATGACCTTGGCAAGATCTTCATCGTCATCAATGACGTGTTGAAGGCTGTCAAGAAGTTCTGCACACATGATTGCGGCCTCAACCGGGACCTGGGATTCATGTCGCATTACATTCATCCCCCACCATCTTGCCTGCAAAATCCTACCAACTGTCCTGGCTTGATACAATTCACACCTCTTTAACCTGGGGTTACCCCATCTCTGGATCTGTAAAGATTTAATCACCTGCTAATGCTCGCATTCCTAGCATTGTTTGGCATCTTTGCATTTGTCTATATATGTGTTTCTGGAACAGACCTCTGCATTCACCTGGGGAAGGAGCAGCGCTCTGAAAGCTAGTGACATCGAAACAAACCTGTTGGACTTTAACCTGGTGTTGTAAGACTTCGTACTGTTCTCACCCCAGTCCAATGCCGGCATCTCCACATCACTGTAAATAATGATATTCTAACCAGAGACAACTGTAAATAATGATATATTACCCAGGGACCACTGTAAACAATGATATCCTGATCAGGGATCATTGTAAATAATGATATACACCCCAGGGACCACTGTAAATAATGATATACTACCCAGGGACCACTGTAAATAATGATATGCTACCCAGGGACAACTGTAAATTATGATATACTGCTCAGGGACCACTGCAAATAATGATATACTATCAGCGACTACTGTAAATAAAGACATACTACACAGGGACCACTGTAAATAATGATATACTATCCAGGGACCACTGTAAATAATGATCTACTACCCAGGGACCACTTTAAATAATTATTTACTACCCAGTGACCACTGTAAAGAATGATATACTACCAGGAACCACTGTAAATAGAGGTACACTCCCAGGGACCATTGTAAATAAAGACATACTACACAGGGACCACTGTAAATAAATAATTATTTACTACCCAGTGACCACTGTAAATAATTATATACTACCCAGGGACCACTGTAGATAATGATATACTGCCCAGGGCCGACTGCAAACAGTGATATACTGCACAGGCGCACTGCAAAAAAAGTATATACTACCCTGGGACCACTGTAAATAATGATACGTTGCCCAGAAACCACTGTAAATAATGTTAAACTATGCAGGGAACACTGAAAATAATGATATACAGCACAGGGACCAATTTAAATAATGATATTTTACTCAGGGACAACTGTAAATAATGATATTCTACACCGGGACCAGTGTAAATAATGATACACTGCACAGGGACCACGGAAAATAATGAAATGCTGCCCAGGGACCACTGTAAATAATGATATTCTACCCAGGGTCAAATGCAAATAATAATGTACTACCCAGGCACAACTGTAAATAATAACATTCTGACCGGGGACCACTGTAAATGCTGATATTCTACCAGGGACTACAGTAAATAATGAGTTACTACCCAGGGACCACTGCAGAAAATAATATACTACCGATGGACAACTATTAATAATGGTGGTGCCCATGGAACGCTGTAACTAATGATATTCTACCAAGGAACCACTGTAAATAATGATATACTACCTAGGGACCACTGAAAATAATGATATTCTACACAGGGACCACTGTAAATAATGGCAGACTGCGCAGGGACCTCTGTAAATAATTATATACTCACCAGGGACTACTATAAATTATGTTATTCTACTCAGGCACCACAGTAAATAATGAGATACTACCCATGGACCACAGTAAATAATGAGATAATACCCAGGGACCACTGTAAATAATGCTATACTACCCAGGGAACACTGTAAATAATGAGATACTACCCAGGGACCACTGTAAATAATGACATTCTACCCAGGGACCACTGTAAATAATGATATTCTACACAGGGGCCACTGTAAATAATCATCCACTGTCAAGAGACCACAGTAAATAATGATATACTGCCGAGGGACCACTGTCACTAATGAAATACTATCCAGTGATCACTGTAAATGATGTTACCGACCCAAGGCCAATGTAAACAATGACATACTACCCAGGGACCACTGTCAATAATGGTATGCCACCCTGGAACCTTTGTAAATAATGGGATACTACCCAGTGACCACGGTAAATAATGACTTACTACCCAGGGACCACTGTAAATAATCATATACTACCCTGGAACCATTGTAAATAATGGGATACTACCCAGTGACCACGGTAAATAATGACACACTACACAGGACCACTGTAAATAATGATATACTACCCTTGGACCACTGTAAATAATGATATACTATCCAGGGACCACTGTAAATAATGATATATTTCCCAGAGACCACTGTAAATAATGATATACCACCCAGGACTACTGTCAATAATGATATACTATGCAGAATCCACTGTAAATTAAGAGGTACTACACAGGGCACACTATAAATGATGACATAATGTCCAGGGACCACTGTAAATAATGATGTATTTCCCAGAGACCACTGTGAATAATGATATACCACCCAGGGACTACTGTCAATAATGATATACTATCCAGAATCCACTGTAAATTAAGAGGTACTACACAGGGCACACTATAAATGATGACATAATGTCCAGGGACCACTGTAAATCATGATGTGCCACTCTGGGATCACTGTAGATAATACTACACTACACTGGGACCACTGTAAAGGAGGATATACTACCCAGTGACCTGTGTAAGTAATGACATACAACCCAGGGACCAGTGGAAATAATGATATACTTCCCAGGAACCGCGGTCAATGATGATATACTACCCAGAGCCCTCTGTGATTAATGATATATTGCCCTGGGACCACTGTAAATAATGATATACTACCCAGGGACCACTGTAAATAATGATATACTGCCCATGGACCACTGTGAATAAAGATGTACTGCACAGTGCACACTATAATTGATGACATACTGTCCAGGGACCACTGTAAACTATGATATACCATCCTGGGACCACTGTAAATAACGATATATTACGCAGGGACCACTGAAGAAAATGATATACTACCCAGGGACCACTGTAAATAATGATATCTTACCCAGGGACAACTTTAAATAATGATATACTGCTCAGGGACCACTGTAAATAACGAAATACTACCAGGGGCCCTCTGTAAATAATGATATACAACTCTGGGACGACTGTATATTGGATATGATACCCAGGGTCCACTGTAAGTAATGCGATACTCCCCAGGGAACACTGTAAATAAAGATATACTGCCCACGGTCCACTGAAAATAACGATATATTGCCCTGGCGCCACTGTAAATAATGAAATACTATCCAGTGACCACTGTAAATGATGATAACTACCCACAGCCAATGTAAATAATAGTATACTACACATCGACCAGTGTAAATAAGGATATAATACAAAGGGGCAACTGTTCATAACGATTTACTCCCCAGGGATCACTGTAAATAATGATGTACTACCCAGGGATCACGGTAAGTAATGATGTACTACCCAGGGATCACGGTAAATAATGATGTACTACCCAGGGATCACGGTAAATAATGATGTACTACCCTGGGACCACTGTAAATAATGATATGCTACCGAGGGACGATTGTAGATACTGATATACTATCCAGGAACCACTGTAAATAATGATGTACTACCCAGGGACCATTGTAGATACTGATATTCTACCAATGGTCCACTGTAAATATTGATATACTATCCAAGTACCACAGTAAATAATAATTAATATCCCAGGAGCCAGTGTAAATAATGATATTCTACCCAGGGTCCACTAAATATTGATATACTATCCAAGTACCACAGTAAATAGTGATTTACTATCCTGGGACTACTGTAGATAATGGTATACTACCCAGTGACCACTGTAAATAATGATATACTTTCCACGGTCCACTGTAAATAATCATATGCACCCCAGGGACCACTGTAAATATTCATATACTACACAAGGACCACTGTAAGTTATAACAAACTGCTCAGGGACCAGTGTAGATAATGATATCGACCCAGGGACCACTGTAAAGAATGATATTCTACCCAGGAACCACTGTAAATAATGATGTACTACCCAGGGTACATTGTAAATAATGATATTCTACCCGTGGTCCACTGTAAATATTGATATGCTCTCCAATAACCACAGTAAATAATAATTAATATCACAGGAGCCAGTGTAAATAATGATATTCTACCCAGGGACCACTGTAAATATTGAGACATTACCCAGGGACCAATGTAAAGAATGATATATTACCCAGGGACCACTGTAAATAATGACATTCTACCCAGGGACCTCTGTAAATAATGATACACTCCCCAGGGACAACTGTAAATAATGATACTCTACCCAGGGACCACTGTAAATAATGATATTCTACACAGGGACCACTTTAAACAATGATATAATAGTTCGAAGTCTTACAACACCAGGTTAAAGTTCAACAGGTTTGTTTCGATGTCACTTGCTTTCGGAGCGCTGCTCCTTCCTCAGGTGAATGAAGAGGTCTGTTCCAGAAACACATATATAGACAAATTCAAAGATGCCAATCAATGCTAGGAATGCGAGCATTAGCAGGTGATTAAATCTTTACAGATCCAGAGATGGGGTAACCCCAGGTTAAAGAGGTGTGAATTGTACCAAGCCAGGACAGTTGGCAGGATTTTGCAGGCCAGACGGTGGGGGATGACTGTAATGCGACACGAATCCCAGGTCCCGGTTGAGGCCGCACTCATGTGTGCGGAACTTGGCTATAAGTTTCTGCTCGGCGATTCTGCGTTGTCGCGGGTCCTGAAGGCCGCCTTGGAGAACGCTTACCCGGAGATCAGAGGCTGAATGCCCTTGACTGCTGAAGTGTTGCCCGACTGGAAGGGAACATTCCTGCCTGGTGATTGTTGCGCGATGTCCGTTCATTCGTTGTCGCAGCGTCTGCATGGTCTCGCCAATGTACCACGCTTCGGGACATCCTTTCCTGCAGTGTATGAGGTAGACAACGGTGGCCGAGTCGCACGAGTATGTACCGCGTACCTGGTGGGTGGTGTTCTCACGTGTAATAGTGGTATCCATGTCGATGATCTGGCACGTCTTGCAGAGATTACCATGACAGGGTTGTGTGGTGTCGTGGTCACTGTTCTGAAGACTGGGTAGTTTGCTGCAAACAATGGTTCGTTTGAGGTTGCGCGGTTGTTTGAAGGCTGTTTGTTCATCGTCATCAATGACGTGTTGAAGGCTGTGAAGAAGATGACGTAGTTTCTCCGCTCCGGGGAAGGACTGGACGACGAAGGGTATTCTGTCGGTTGTGTCCCATGTTTGTCTTCTGAGGAGGTCGGTACGGTTTTTCGCTGTGGCGCGTTGGAACTGTCGATCGATGAGTCGAGTGCCATATCCCATTCGTACGAAGGCATATTTCAACGTCTGTAGATGTCTGTTGCACTCCTCCTCGTCTGAGCAGATCCTGTGTATACGGAGCGCTTGTCCATAGGGGGTGGCTTCTTTAATGTGTTTAGGGTGGAAGCTGGAGAAGTGGAGCATCATGAGGTTATCCGTGGGTTTGCGGTAAAGCGAAGTGCTGAGGTGACCGTCCTTGATGGAGACGAGTGTGTCCAAGAATGCAACTGATTTTGGAGAGTAGTCCATGGTGAGTCTGATGGTTGGATGGAACTTATTAATGTTATTGTGTAGTCGTTTCAGTGATTCTTCGCCGTGGGTCCAAAGGAAAAAAATGTCATCGATGTATCTGGTGTATAGCATCGGTTGAAGGTCCTGTGCGGTGAGTAGGTCCTGTTGAAACTTGTGCATGAATATATTGGCGTATTGGGGTGCGAATTTGGTCCCCATGGCTGTTCCGTGCGTCTGAATGAAGAACTTGTTGTCGAAGGTGAAGACGTTGTGATCCAGAATGAAGCGGATGAGTTGCAGAATTGCGTCTGGAGATTGGCAGTTGTCGGTGTTGAGTACTGAGGCTGTTGCAGCAATGCCGTCATCATGGGGGATGCTGGTGTAGAGTGCCGAGACGTCCATTATGACGAGGAATGTTCCTGGTTCAACTGGTCCATGGGTGCTGAGTTTCTGTAGGAAGTCCGTCGTGTCGCGACAGAAGCTGGGTGTACCTTGTACGATGGGTTTCAAGATGCCCTCGATGTAGCCAGAGAGGTTCTCACACAGGGTCCCATTGCCTGAAACGATAGGGCGGCCTGGTGTGTTGGCCTTATGTATTTTCGGGAGGCAGTAGAGATCTCCAATGCGGGGAGTACGTGGGATGAGAGCACGTAGGGTGCTCTGAAGATCTGGATCCAAGGTCTTGATCAGTCTGTTAAAGTTGGCGGATGTGTTCCTTGGTCGGATCTTCGGGTAACTGTCTGTAGTGTTCTTGGTTGTTCAGTTGTCGGTATACTTCTTTGCAGTAGTCCGTTCTGTTCAGTACGACAGTGGCCCCCCCCCTTTGTCTGCTGGTTTGATGACGATGCTGTGGTTGGTCTTGAGAGCACGGATGGCATTGCGTTGTGCTTGGGTGACGTTCGGGGCTGTCTTGTGAATGCGACTGATGAATCTGGCATTGACGCGACTCCTGACGGCTTGAGCATACATGTCGAGTCTAAGGCAGCTGCCTTCCGGAGGGGTCCTCAGGAATGAGAGGGAATGAGACCGGGAATGAGACCTCTTCATTCACCTGAGGAAGGAGCAACGCTCCGAAAGCGAGTGACATCGAAACAAACCTGTTGGACTTTAACCTGGTGTTGTAAGACTTCGTACTGTGCTCACCCCAGTCCAACGCCGGCATCTCCACATCAATGATATAATACCCAGTGACCACGGTAAATAATGATACACTACCCAGGGACCACTGTAAATATTGATATACTATCCAGGGACCACTGTAAATATTGATATACTATCCAGGGACCACGGAAAATAACGATGTACTACCTACGGTACATTGTAAATATTGATATTCTACCCGTGGTCCACTGTAAATATTGATATACAATCCAAGTACCACAGTAAATAATAATTAATATCCCAGGAGCCACTGTAAATGATGATATTCTACCCAGGGACCACTGTAAATAATGATATTGCACGCCGGGACCTCTGTTAATATTTATAAATAACCAGGGCGCTGTAAATATTGAGACATTACCCAGGGAACAATGTAACTAATGATATATTACCCAGGGACCACTGTAAATAATAATATTCCACCCAGTGACCACTGTAAATAATGATACACTACACAGGGACCACTGTAAATAATGATATTCTACACAGGGACCACTGTAAATAATGATATTGTACGCCGGGACCTCTGTTAATATTTATAAATAGCCAGGGCGCTGTAAATATTGAGACATTACCCAGGGAACAATGTAACTAATGATATATTACCCAGGGACCACTGTAAATAATGATATTCTACCCAGTGACCACTGTAAATAATGATACACTACCCAGGGACCACTGTAAATAATGATATTCTACACAGGGACCACGTTAAACAATGATATAATACCCAGGGATCACTGTAAATAATGATATACTACACAGGGAACACTGTAAATAATGATATTCTACCCAGGGCCCAATGTAAATAATGATATTCTACCCAGGGACCACTTTGAACAAATATAATACCCAGGGACCGCGGCAAATAATGATATTCTACCCGTGGTCCACTGTAAATATTGATATACTATCCAAGTACCGCAGTAAATAATAATTAATATCGCAGGAGCCAGTGTAAATGCTGATGTTCTACCCAGGGACCACTGTAAATATTTAATGTCGTGCTCTGTTTAATTTTACATTGTTCACTGTAGGGCACTGTTTCATTGTACCGTATTTAATGTCGGGCTATGTTTAATGTTACATTGTTCACTGTAGGTCACTGTTTCATTGTACTGTATTTAATGTCGGGCTCTCTTTAAATTTACCTTGTTGCTTGTAGGGCACTGTTTCATTGTACCGTATTTAATGTCGGGCTCTGTTTAATTTTACCTTGTTCACTGTAGGTCACTGTTTCATTGCACCGTATTTAATGTCGGGCTGTGTTTAATTTTACATTGTTCAGTGTAGGGCACTGTTTCATTGTACCGTATTTAATTTCGGGCTGTGTTTAATTTTACCTTGCTCAGTGTAGGGCACTGTTTCATTTTACCGTATTTAATGTCGGGCTGTGTTTAATTGTACATTGTTCACTGTAGGGCACTGTTTCATTGTACCGTATTTAATGTTGGGCTGTGTTTAATTGTACATTGTTCACTGTCGGGCACTGTTTCATTGTACCGTATTTAATGTCGGGCTGTGTTTAATTTTACCTTGCTCAGTGGAGGGCACTGTTACATTGTACTGTATTTAATGTCGTGCTCCGTTTAATTTTACATTGTTCACTGTAGGGGACTGTTTCATTGTACCGTATTTAATGTCGGGCTATGTTTAATTTTACATTGTTCACTGTAGGTCACTGTTTCATTGTACTGTATTGAATGTCGGGCTGTGTTTAATTTTACCTTGCTCAGTGGAGGGCACTGTTACATTGTACTGTATTTAATGTCGTGCTCTGTTTAATTTTACATTGTTCACTGTAGGTCACTGTTTCATTGTGCTGTATTTAATGTTGAGCTCTGTTTAATTTTACCTTGTTCACTGTCGGGCACTGTTTCATTGTACCGTATTTAATGTCGGGCTCTTTTTAATTTTGCCTTGTTTACTGTAGGTCACTGTTTCATTGTACTGTATTTAATGCCGGGCTGTGTTTAATTTTACCTTGTTGCTTGTAGGGCACTGTTTCATTGTACCGTATTTAATGTCGAGCTCTGTTTAATTTTACATTGTAGCTTGTAGCGCACTGTTTCATTGTACTGTATTTAATGTCGGGCTCTGTTTAATTTTACATTGTTCAGTGTAGTGCACTGTTTCATTCTACCGTATTTAATGTTGGGCTCTGTTTAATTTTACCTTGTTGCTTGTAGCGCACTGTTTCATTGTACTGTATTTAATGTCGGGCTCTGTTTAATTTTACCTTGTTCACTGTAGATCACTGTTTCATTGTACCGTATTTAATGTCGGGCTCTGTTAATTTTACATTGTTCACTGTAGGGCACTGTTTCATTGCACTGTATTTACTGTCGGGCTCTGTTTAATTTTACCTTGTTGCTTGTAGGGCACTGTTTCATTGTACTGTATTTAATGTCGGGCTGTGTTTAATTTTACATTGTTCACTGTAGGGCACTGTTTCATTGCACTGTATTTAATGTCGGGCTCTGTTTAATTTTACCTTGTTGCTTGTAGGACACTGTTTCATTGTACCGTATTTAATGTCGGGCTCTGTTTAATTTTACATTGTTCACTGTAGGGCACTGTTTCATTGTGCTGTATTTAATGTCGGTCTCTGTTTAATTTTACCTCGTTGCTTGTAGGGCACTGTTTCATTGTACTGCATTTAATGTCGGGCTCTGTTTTATTTTACCTTGTTCACTGTAGGGCACTGTTTCATTGTACTGTATTTAATGTCGGGCTCTGTTTAATTTTACCTTGTTCACTGTAGGGCACTGTTTCATTGTACTGTATTTAATGTCGGGCTGTGTTTAATTTTACATTGTTCAGTGTAGGGCACTGATTCATTGTACCGTATTTAATGTCGGGATCTGTTTAATTTTACATTGTAGCTTGTAGCGCACTGTTTCATTGTACTGTATTTAATGTCGGGCTCTGTTTAATTTTACATTGTTCAGTGTAGTGCACTGTTTCATTGTACTGCATTTAATGTCGGGCTCTGTTTTATTTTACCTTGTTCACTGTAGGGCACTGTTTCATTGTACTGTATTTAATGTCGGGCTCTGTTTAATTTTACCTTGTTCACTGTAGGGCACTGTTTCATTGTACTGTATTTAATGTCGGGCTGTGTTTAATTTTACATTGTTCAGTGTAGGGCACTGATTCATTGTACCGTATTTAATGTCGGGCTCTGTTTAATTTTACATTGTAGCTTGTAGCGCACTGTTTCATTGTACTGTATTTAATGTCGGGCTCTGTTTAATTTTACATTGTTCAGTGTAGTGCACTGTTTCATTGTACCGTATTTAATGTTGGGCTCTGTTTAATTTTACCTTGTAGCTTGTAGCGCACTGTTTCATTGTACTGTATTTAATGTCGGGCTCTGTTTAATTTTACCTTGTTCACTGTAGGTCACTGTTTCATTGTACCGTATTTAATGTCGGGCTCTGTTAATTTTACATTGTTCACTGTAGGGCACTATTTCATTGCACTGTATTTAATGTCGGGCTCTGTTTAATTTTTCCTTGTTGCTTGTAGGGCACTGTTTCATTGTACTGTATTTAATGTCGGGCTCTGTTTAATTTTACCTTGTTCACTGTAGGTCACTGTTTCATTGTACCGTATTTAATGTCGGGCTCTGTTAATTTTACATTGTTCACTGTAGGGCACTATTTCATTGCACTGTATTTAATGTCGGGCTCTGTTTAATTTTTCCTTGTTGCTTGTAGGGCACTGTTTCATTGTACCGTATTTAATGTCGGGCTCTGTTTAATTTTACATTGTTCACTGTAGGGCACTGTTTCATTGTGCTGTATTTAATGTCGGTCTCTGTTTAATTTTACCTCGTTGCTTGTAGGGCACTGTTTCATTGTACTGTATTTAATGTCGGGCTCTGTTTTATTTTACCTTGTTCACTGTAGGGCACTGTTTCATTGTACTGTATTTAATGTCGGGCTCTGTTTAATTTTACCTTGTTCACTGTAGGGCACTGTTTCATTGTACTGTATTTAATGACGGGCTGTGTTTAATTTTACATTGTTCAGTGTAGGGTACTGATTCATTGTACCGTATTTAATGTCGGGCTCTGTTTAATTTTACATTGTTCACATTAGGGCCCTGTTTCATTGTACTGTATTTAATGTCGGGCTCTGTTTAATTTTACGTTGTTCACTGTAGGGCACTGTTTGATTGTACCGTATTTAATGTCGGGCTCTGTTTAATTTTACATTGTTGCTGGTAGGGCACTGATTCATTGTACCGTATTTAATGTCGAGCTGTGTTTAATTTTACATTGTTCACTGTAGGGCACTGTTTCATTGTACCGTATTTAATGTCGGGCTCTGATTAATTTTAACTTGTTCAGTGTAGGGCACTGTTTCATTGTGCTGTATTTAATGTTGGGCTCTGTTTAATTTTACCTTGTTCACTGTCGGGCACCGTTTCGTTGTCCCGTATTTAATGTCGGGCTCTGTTTAATTTTACCTTGTTCAGTGTAGGGCACTGTTTCATTGATCTGTATTTAATGTCGGGCTCTGTTTAATTTTACCTTGTTCACTGTAGGTCACTGTTTCATTGTACCGTATTTAATGTCGGGCTCTGTTAATTTTACATTGTTCACTGTAGGGCACTGTTTCATTGCACTGTATTTAATGTCGGGCTCTGTTTAATTTTACCTTGTTGCTTGTAGGGCACTGTTTCATTGTACTGTATTTAATGTCGGGCTGTGTTTAATTTTACATTGTTCACTGTAGGGCACTGTTTCATTGCACTGTATTTAATGTCGGGCTCTGTTTAATTTTACCTTGTTGCTTGTAGGGCACTGTTTCATTGTACCGTATTTAATGTCGGGCTCTGTTTAATTTTACATTGTTCACTGTAGGGCACTGTTTCATTGTGCTGTATTTAATGTCGGTCTCTGTTTAATTTTACCTCGTTGCTTGTAGGGCACTGTTTCATTGTACTGCATTTAATGTCGGGCTCTGTTTTATTTTACCTTGTTCACTGTAGGGCACTGTTTCATTGTACTGTATTTAATGTCGGGCTCTGTTTAATTTTACCTTGTTCACTGTAGGGCACTGTTTCATTGTACTGTATTTAATGTCGGGCTGTGTTTAATTTTACATTGTTCAGTGTAGGGCACTGATTCATTGTACCGTATTTAATGTCGGGCTCTGTTTAATTTTACATTGTAGCTTGTAGCGCACTGTTTCATTGTACTGTATTTAATGTCGGGCTCTGTTTAATTTTACATTGTTCAGGCTAGTGCACTGTTTCATTGTACTGCATTTAATGTCGGGCTCTGTTTTATTTTACCTTGTTCACTGTAGGGCACTGTTTCATTGTACTGTATTTAATGTCGGGCTCTGTTTAATTTTACCTTGTTCACTGTAGGGCACTGTTTCATTGTACTGTATTTAATGTCGGGCTGTGTTTAATTTTACATTGTTCAGTGTAGGGCACTGATTCATTGTACCGTATTTAATGTCGGGCTCTGTTTAATTTTACATTGTAGCTTGTAGCGCACTGTTTCATTGTACTGTATTTAATGTCGGGCTCTGTTTAATTTTACATTGTTCAGTGTAGTGCACTGTTTCATTGTACCGTATTTAATGTTGGGCTCTGTTTAATTTTACCTTGTAGCTTGTAGCGCACTGTTTCATTGTACTGTATTTAATGTCGGGCTCTGTTTAATTTTACCTTGTTCACTGTAGGTCACTGTTTCATTGTACCGTATTTAATGTCGGGCTCTGTTAATTTTACATTGTTCACTGTAGGGCACTATTTCATTGCACTGTATTTAATGTCGGGCTCTGTTTAATTTTTCCTTGTTGCTTGTAGGGCACTGTTTCATTGTACTGTATTTAATGTCGGGCTCTGTTTAATTTTACCTTGTTCACTGTAGGTCACTGTTTCATTGTACCGTATTTAATGTCGGGCTCTGTTAATTTTACATTGTTCACTGTAGGGCACTATTTCATTGCACTGTATTTAATGTCGGGCTCTGTTTAATTTTTCCTTGTTGCTTGTAGGGCACTGTTTCATTGTACCGTATTTAATGTCGGGCTCTGTTTAATTTTACATTGTTCACTGTAGGGCACTGTTTCATTGTGCTGTATTTAATGTCGGTCTCTGTTTAATTTTACCTCGTTGCTTGTAGGGCACTGTTTCATTGTACTGTATTTAATGTCGGGCTCTGTTTTATTTTACCTTGTTCACTGTAGGGCACTGTTTCATTGTACTGTATTTAATGTCGGGCTCTGTTTAATTTTACCTTGTTCACTGTAGGGCACTGTTTCATTGTACTGTATTTAATGACGGGCTGTGTTTAATTTTACATTGTTCAGTGTAGGGTACTGATTCATTGTACCGTATTTAATGTCGGGCTCTGTTTAATTTTACATTGTTCACATTAGGGCCCTGTTTCATTGTACTGTATTTAATGTCGGGCTCTGTTTAATTTTACGTTGTTCACTGTAGGGCACTGTTTGATTGTACCGTATTTAATGTCGGGCTCTGTTTAATTTTACATAGTTGCTGGTAGGGCACTGATTCATTGTACCGTATTTAATGTCGAGCTGTGTTTAATTTTACATTGTTCACTGCAGGGCACTGTTTCATTGTACCGTATTTAATGTCGGGCTCTGATTAATTTTAACTTGTTCAGTGTAGGGCACTGTTTCATTGTGCTGTATTTAATGTTGGGCTCTGTTTAATTTTACCTTGTTCACTGTCGGGCACCGTTTCGTTGTCCCGTATTTAATGTCGGGCTCTGTTTAATTTTACCTTGTTCAGTGTAGGGCACTGTTTCATTGATCTGTATTTAATGTCGGTCTCTATTTAATTATACTATGTTAACTGTAGGGCACTGTTTCATTGTACTGTATTTAATGTTGGTCTCTGTTTAATTTTACCTTGTACACTGTAGGGCACTGTTTATTTTTACCTTGTACACTGTAGGGCACTGTTTCATTGTACCGTATTTAATGTCGGGCTCTGTTTAATTTTACTTTGTACTGTAGGGCACTGTTTCATTGTACCGTATATAATGTCGGGCTCTGTTTAATTTTACATTGGTCAGTGTAGGGCACTGTTTCATTGTACTGTATTTAATGTCGGGTTCTCATTAATTTTACATTGTTCCGTGTAGGGCACTGTTTCATTGTACTGTATTTAATGTCGGGCTCTGTTTATTTTTACCTTGTACACTGTAGGGCACTGTTTCATTGTACCGTATTTAATGTCGGGCTCTGTTTAATTTTACCTTGTTCAGTGTAGGGCACTGTTTCATTGATCTGTATTTAATGTCGGTCTCTATTTAATTATACTATGTTAACTGTAGGGCACTGTTTCGTTGTGCCGTATTTAATGTCGGGCTCTGTTTAATTTTACTTTGTACACTGTAGGGCACTGTTTCGTTGTACTGTATTTAATGTCGTGCTCTGTTTAATTTTACTTTGTACTGTAGTGCACTGTTTCATTGTACCGTATATAATGCCGGGCTCTGTTTAATTTTACATTGGTCAGTGTAGGGCACTGTTTCATTGTACTGTATATAATGCCGGGCTCTGTTTAATTTTACATTGTTCAGTGTAGGGTACTGATTCATTGTACCGTATTTAATGTCGGGCTCTGTTTAATTTTACATTGTTCACATTAGGGCCCTGTTTCATTGTACTGTATTTAATGTCGGGCTCTGTTTAATTTTACGTTGTTCACTGTAGGGCACTGTTTGATTGTACCGTATTTAATGTCGGGCTCTGTTTAATTTTACATTGTTGCTGGTAGGGCACTGATTCATTGTACCGTATTTAATGTCGAGCTGTGTTTAATTTTACATTGTTCACTGTAGGGCACTGTTTCATTGTACCGTATTTAATGTCGGGCTCTGATTAATTTTAACTTGTTCAGTGTAGGGCACTGTTTCATTGTGCTGTATTTAATGTTGGGCTCTGTTTAATTTTACCTTGTTCACTGTCGGGCACCGTTTCGTTGTCCCGTATTTAATGTCGGGCTCTGTTTAATTTTACCTTGTTCAGTGTAGGGCACTGTTTCATTGATCTGTATTTAATGTCGGGCTCTGTTTAATTTTACCTTGTTCACTGTAGGTCACTGTTTCATTGTACCGTATTTAATGTCGGGCTCTGTTAATTTTACATTGTTCACTGTAGGGCACTGTTTCATTGCACTGTATTTAATGTCGGGCTCTGTTTAATTTTACCTTGTTGCTTGTAGGGCACTGTTTCATTGTACTGTATTTAATGTCGGGCTGTGTTTAATTTTACATTGTTCACTGTAGGGCACTGTTTCATTGCACTGTATTTAATGTCGGGCTCTGTTTAATTTTACCTTGTTGCTTGTAGGGCACTGTTTCATTGTACCGTATTTAATGTCGGGCTCTGTTTAATTTTACATTGTTCACTGTAGGGCACTGTTTCATTGTGCTGTATTTAATGTCGGTCTCTGTTTAATTTTACCTCGTTGCTTGTAGGGCACTGTTTCATTGTACTGCATTTAATGTCGGGCTCTGTTTTATTTTACCTTGTTCACTGTAGGGCACTGTTTCATTGTACTGTATTTAATGTCGGGCTCTGTTTAATTTTACCTTGTTCACTGTAGGGCACTGTTTCATTGTACTGTATTTAATGTCGGGCTGTGTTTAATTTTACATTGTTCAGTGTAGGGCACTGATTCATTGTACCGTATTTAATGTCGGGCTCTGTTTAATTTTACATTGTAGCTTGTAGCGCACTGTTTCATTGTACTGTATTTAATGTCGGGCTCTGTTTAATTTTACATTGTTCAGGCTAGTGCACTGTTTCATTGTACTGCATTTAATGTCGGGCTCTGTTTTATTTTACCTTGTTCACTGTAGGGCACTGTTTCATTGTACTGTATTTAATGTCGGGCTCTGTTTAATTTTACCTTGTTCACTGTAGGGCACTGTTTCATTGTACTGTATTTAATGTCGGGCTGTGTTTAATTTTACATTGTTCAGTGTAGGGCACTGATTCATTGTACCGTATTTAATGTCGGGCTCTGTTTAATTTTACATTGTAGCTTGTAGCGCACTGTTTCATTGTACTGTATTTAATGTCGGGCTCTGTTTAATTTTACATTGTTCAGTGTAGTGCACTGTTTCATTGTACCGTATTTAATGTTGGGCTCTGTTTAATTTTACCTTGTAGCTTGTAGCGCACTGTTTCATTGTACTGTATTTAATGTCGGGCTCTGTTTAATTTTACCTTGTTCACTGTAGGTCACTGTTTCATTGTACCGTATTTAATGTCGGGCTCTGTTAATTTTACATTGTTCACTGTAGGGCACTATTTCATTGCACTGTATTTAATGTCGGGCTCTGTTTAATTTTTCCTTGTTGCTTGTAGGGCACTGTTTCATTGTACTGTATTTAATGTCGGGCTCTGTTTAATTTTACCTTGTTCACTGTAGGTCACTGTTTCATTGTACCGTATTTAATGTCGGGCTCTGTTAATTTTACATTGTTCACTGTAGGGCACTATTTCATTGCACTGTATTTAATGTCGGGCTCTGTTTAATTTTTCCTTGTTGCTTGTAGGGCACTGTTTCATTGTACCGTATTTAATGTCGGGCTCTGTTTAATTTTACATTGTTCACTGTAGGGCACTGTTTCATTGTGCTGTATTTAATGTCGGTCTCTGTTTAATTTTACCTCGTTGCTTGTAGGGCACTGTTTCATTGTACTGTATTTAATGTCGGGCTCTGTTTTATTTTACCTTGTTCACTGTAGGGCACTGTTTCATTGTACTGTATTTAATGTCGGGCTCTGTTTAATTTTACCTTGTTCACTGTAGGGCACTGTTTCATTGTACTGTATTTAATGACGGGCTGTGTTTAATTTTACATTGTTCAGTGTAGGGTACTGATTCATTGTACCGTATTTAATGTCGGGCTCTGTTTAATTTTACATTGTTCACATTAGGGCCCTGTTTCATTGTACTGTATTTAATGTCGGGCTCTGTTTAATTTTACGTTGTTCACTGTAGGGCACTGTTTGATTGTACCGTATTTAATGTCGGGCTCTGTTTAATTTTACATAGTTGCTGGTAGGGCACTGATTCATTGTACCGTATTTAATGTCGAGCTGTGTTTAATTTTACATTGTTCACTGTAGGGCACTGTTTCATTGTACCGTATTTAATGTCGGGCTCTGATTAATTTTAACTTGTTCAGTGTAGGGCACTGTTTCATTGTGCTGTATTTAATGTTGGGCTCTGTTTAATTTTACCTTGTTCACTGTCGGGCACCGTTTCGTTGTCCCGTATTTAATGTCGGGCTCTGTTTAATTTTACCTTGTTCAGTGTAGGGCACTGTTTCATTGATCTGTATTTAATGTCGGTCTCTATTTAATTATACTATGTTAACTGTAGGGCACTGTTTCATTGTACTGTATTTAATGTTGGTCTCTGTTTAATTTTACCTTGTACACTGTAGGGCACTGTTTATTTTTACCTTGTACACTGTAGGGCACTGTTTCATTGTACCGTATTTAATGTCGGGCTCTGTTTAATTTTACTTTGTACTGTAGGGCACTGTTTCATTGTACCGTATATAATGTCGGGCTCTGTTTAATTTTACATTGGTCAGTGTAGGGCACTGTTTCATTGTACTGTATTTAATGTCGGGTTCTCATTAATTTTACATTGTTCCGTGTAGGGCACTGTTTCATTGTACTGTATTTAATGTCGGGCTCTGTTTATTTTTACCTTGTACACTGTAGGGCACTGTTTCATTGTACCGTATTTAATGTCGGGCTCTGTTTAATTTTACCTTGTTCAGTGTAGGGCACTGTTTCATTGATCTGTATTTAATGTCGGTCTCTATTTAATTATACTATGTTAACTGTAGGGCACTGTTTCGTTGTGCCGTATTTAATGTCGGGCTCTGTTTAATTTTACTTTGTACACTGTAGGGCACTGTTTCGTTGTACTGTATTTAATGTCGTGCTCTGTTTAATTTTACTTTGTACTGTAGTGCACTGTTTCATTGTACCGTATATAATGCCGGGCTCTGTTTAATTTTACATTGGTCAGTGTAGGGCACTGTTTCATTGTACTGTATTTAATGTCGGGTTCTGTTTAATTTTACATTGTTCAGTGTAGGGCACTGTTTCATTGTACTTTATTTAATTTCGGTCTCTGTTTAATTATACTAAGTTTACTGTAGGGCACTGTTTCATTGTACTGTATTTAATGTCGGGCTCTGCTTAATGTTACCTTGTACACTGTAGGGCACAGTTTCTTGTACCGTATTTAATGTCGGGCTCTGTTTAATATTACATTGTTCAGTGTAGGGCACTTTTTCATTGTACCGTATTTAAACAGAGCCCGACATTAAATACGGTACAAAGAAACAGTGCCCTACACTGAACAATGTAAAATTAAACAGAACCCGACATTAAATACAGAACAATGAAACAGTGCCCTAGAGTGTACAAAGTAAAGTTAAACAGAGCCCGGCATTAAATACAGTTCAATGAAACAGTGCCCTACAGTAACCAATGTATAATTAAAGAGAGACTGACATTAAATACAGTACAATGAAACAGTGCCCTACAGTGAACAAGGTAACATTAAACAGAGCCCGACATTAAATACAGTACAATGAAACAGTGCCCTACAGTGAACAAAGTAAAATTAAACAGAGCCCGACATTAAACAGGCTTCTACTTCTAGGCACTTGCAGCTGGAGCTTGTTAATTAGTTAATTGGATTAGGCCAGTTTTCCAGAGGCTAGATTCACAGTATAAAAGTGATCCCCTACAGTGCAGACTTTGTTTGCACTGAGTCCTGAATTTGGTGTTTTTTGAGTGCGATAGTGAGAGTTTGGTGACCGAGGGAGTTAGGTGAGGAGGGAGTAAGGTGCTCCTTTCATTTTGCTTCCGACATTTCCGCAAAGAGTGCGAAGAGAGCCAGGAGTTTACAGGAAGTGTAGCTGACTGGGAGCAGAGTCGGAGGGCGGAGATCTAGTTAGTCCACACTGCAGCTATATTCTGTCAGGTAAGAGGTGATGGAGGCTAGGCCAGTTACATGCTCCTCCTGTAGGATGTGGGTGGTGAGGGATACCACCGGTGTCCCCACTGACTATACCTGCGGGAAGTGCACCCAACTTCAGCTCCTCAAAGACCGTGTTAGGGAACTGGAGCTGAAGCTGGATGAACTTCGGATCATCCGGGAGGCAGAGGGGGTGATTGAGAAGAGTTACAGGGAGGTAGCCACACCCAAGGTACAGGACAAGAATAGCTGGGTTACAGTCAGGGGGAAAAAAAACAAACAGGCAGACAGTGCAGGGATCCCTCGTGGCCGTTCCCCTTCAAAACAAGTATACCGTTTTGGATGCTGTTGGGGGGGGGGGGGATGACCTACCGGGGGAAGGCCCTAGCGGCCAGGTCTCTGACACTGAGTCTGGCTCTGGGGCTCAGAAGGGAAGGGGGGAGAATAGAAAAGCAATAGTTGTAGGAGATTCAATGGTTAGGGGAATAGATAAGAGATTCTGTGGTCGCGATCGAGACTCCCGGAAGGTATGTTGCCTCCCGGGTGCCAGGGCCAGGGATGTCTCGGATCGTGTCTTCAGGATCCTTAAGGGGGAGGGGGAGCAGCCAGAAGTCGTGGTGCACATTGGTACCAACGACAAAGGGGTGTGGAGGTAATAAACAAGTTTAGGGAGTTAGGCTGGAAGTTGAAAGCCAGGACAGACAGAGTTGTCATCTCTGGTTTGTTGCCGGTGCCACGTGATAGCGAGGCAAGGAATAGGGAGAGAGTGCAGTTGAACACGTGGCTGCAGGAATGGTGTGGGAGGGAGGGCTTCAGGTATTTGGATAATTGGAGCGCATTCTGAGGAAGGTGGGACCTGTACAAGCAGGACGGATTGCATCTGAACCAGAGGGGCACCAATATCCTGGGAGGGAGGTTTGCTAGTACTCTTCGGGAGGGTTTAAACTAATTTGGCAGGGGAATGGGAACCGGATTTGTAGTCCAGCAACTAAGGTAGCCGATATTCAGGACGCTAAAGCTTGTAATGAGGCAGTGGGGAAGGGAACACTGACAAAGGAGAGTATTTGCAGGCACGGAGATGGGTTGAAGTGTGTATACTTCAACGCAAGAAGCATCAGGAATAAGGTGGGTGAACTTAAGGCATGGATCGGTACTTGGGACTACGATGTGGTGGCCTTCACGGAAACTTGGATAGAAGAGGGGCAGAAATGGTTGTTGGAGGTCCCTGGTTATAGATGTTTCAATAAGATTAGGGAGGGTGGTAAAAGAGGTGGGGTGGCATTATTAATTAGAGATAGTATAACAGCTGCAGAAAGGCAGTTCGAGGAGTATCACCCTATTGAGGTAGTATGGGTTGAAGTCAGAAATAGGAAAGGAGCAGTCACCTTGTTAGGAGTTTTCTATAGGCCCCCCAATAGTAGCAGAGATGTGGAGGAACAGATTGGGAAACAGATTTTGGAAAGGTGCAGAAGTCATAGGGTAGTAGTCATGGGCGACTTTAACTTCCCAAATATTGAATGGAAACTCTTTAGATCAAATAGTTTGGATGGGGTGGTGTTTGTGCAGTGTGTCCAGGAAGCTTTTCTAACACAGTTTGTAGATTGTCCAACCAGAGGAGGGGCAATATTGTATTTAGTACTGGGTAATAAACCAGGGCAAGTGATAGATTTGTTAGTGGGGGAGCATTTTGGAGATAGTGACCACAATTCTGTGACTTTCACTTTAGTAATGGAGAGGGATAGGTACGTGCAACAGGGCAAGGTTCATAATTGGGGGAAGGGTAAATACGATGTTGTCAGACAAGAATTGAAGTGCATAAGTTGGGAACATAGGCTGGCAGGGAAGGACACAAGTGAAATGTGGAACTTGTTCAAGGAACAGGTGCTACGTGTCCTTGATATGTATGTCCCTGTCAGGCAGGGAAGAGATGGTCGAGTGAGGGAACCATGGTTGACAAGAGAGGTTGAATGTCTTGTTAAGAGGAAAAAGGTGACTTATGTAAGGCTGAGGAAACAAGGTTCAGACAGGGCATTGGCGGGATACAAGATAGCCAGGAGGGAACTGAAGAAAGGGATTAGGAGAGCTAAGAGAGGGCATGAACAATCTTTGGCGGGTAGGATCAAGGAAAACCCCAAGGCCTTTTACACATATGTGAGAAATATGAGAATGACTAGAACTAGGGTAGGTCCGATCAAGGACAGTAGCGGGAGATTGTGTATTGAGTCTGAAGAGATAGGAGAGGTCTTGAATGAGTACTTTTCTTCTGTATTTACAAATGAGAGGGGCGATATTGTTGGAGAGGACAGTGTGAAACAGATTTGTAAGCTCGAGGAAATACTTGTTAGGAAGGAAGATGTGTTGGGCATTTTGAAAAACTTGAGGATAGACAAGTCCCCCGGGCCTGACGGGATATATCCAAGGATTCTATGGGAAGCAAGAGATGAAATTGCAGAGCCGTTGGCAATTATCTTTTCGTCCTCACTGTCAACAGGTGTGGTACCAGGGGATTGGAGAGTGGCGAATGTCGTGCCCCTGTTCAAAAAAGGAACTAGGGATAACCCTGGGAATTACAGGCCAGTTAGTCTTACTTCGGTGGTAGGCAAAGTAATGGAAAGGGTACTGAAGGATAGGATTTCTGAGCATCTGGAAAGACACTGCTTGATTAGGGATAGTCAGCACGGATTTGTGAGGGGTAGGTCTTGCCTTACAAATCTTATTGAATTCTTTGAGGAGGTGACCAAGCATGTGGATGAAGGTAAAGCAGTGGATGTAGTGTACATGGATTTTAGTAAGGCATTTGATAAAGTTCCCCATGGTAGGCTTCTGCACAAAGTAAGGAGGCATGGGATAGTGGGAAATTTGGCCAGTTGGATAACGAACTCGCTAACCGATAGAAGTCAGAGAGTGGTGGTGGATGGCAAATATTCAGCCTGGATCCCAGTTACCAGTGGTGTACCGCAGGGATCAGTTCTGGGTCCTCTGCTGTTTGTGATTTTCATTAATGACTTGGATGAGGGAGTTGAAGGGTGGGTCAGTAAATTTGCAGACGATACGAAGATTGGTGGAGTTGTGGATAGTAAGGAGGGCTGTTGTCGGCTGCAAAGAGACATAGATAGGATGCAGAGCTGGGCTGAGAAGTGGCAGATGGAGTTTAACCCTGAAAAGTGTGAGGTTGTCCATATTGGATGGACAAATATGAATGCGGAATACAGGGTTAACGGTAGAGTCCTTGGCATTGTGGAGGAGCAGAGAGACCTTGAGGTCTATGTTCATACATATTTGAAAGTTGCCACTCAAGTGGATAGTGCTGTGAAGAAGTCCTATGGTGTGCTCGCGTTCATTAACAGAGGGATTGAATTTAAGAGCCATGAGGTAATGATGCAGCTGTACAAAACTTTGGTAAGGCCACATTTGGAGTACTGTGTACAGTTCTGGTCGCCTCATTTTAGGAAGGATGTGGAAGTTCTGGAAAAGGTGCAAAGAAGATTTACCAGGATGTTGCCTGGAATGGAGAGTAGGTCTTACGAGGAATGGTTGAGGGTGCTAGGCCTTTTCTTATTAGAGCGAAGAAGGATGAGGGGCGACTTGATAGAGGTTTATAAGATGATCAGGGGAATAGATAGAGTAGACAGTCAGATACTTTTTCCCCAGGTGGAACACACCATTACAAGGGGACATAAATTTAAGGTGAAAGGTGGAAGATATAGGAGGGATATCAGAGGTAGGTTCTTTACCCAGAGAGTAGTGGGGGCATGGAATGCACTGCCTGTGGAAGTAGTTGAGTCGGAAACATTAGGGACCTTCAAGCAGCTGTTGGATAGGTACATGGATTACGGGAAAATGATATAGTGTAGATTTATTTGTTCTTAAGGGCAGCACGGTAGCATTGTGGATAGCACAATTGCTTCACAGATCCATGGTCCCAGGTTCGATTCCAGCTTGGGTCATTGTCTGTGCGGAGTCTGCACGTCCTCCCCGTGTCTGCGTGGGTTTCCTCCGGGTGCTCCGGTTTCCACCCACAGTACAAAGATGTGCGGGTAAGGTGAATTGGCCAATGAAAAATTGCCCTCAATGTCCAAATTGCCCTTGGTGTTGGGTGGAGGTGTTGAGTTTGGGTAGGGTGCTCTTTCCAAGAGCTGGTGCAGACTCAAAGGGCCGAATGGCCTCCTTCTGCACCGTAAATTCAATGATAATCTATGATTAATCTAGGACAAAGGTCCGGCACAACATCGTGGGCCGAAGGGCCTGTTCTGTGCTGTATTTTCTATGGTCTATGTTCTATTAAATACAGAACAATGAAACAGTGCCCTACAGTGTACAAAGTAAAGTTAAACAGAGCCCGACATTAAATACAGTACAATGAATCAGTGCCCTACAGTGAACAAGGTCAAATTAAACAGAGCCAGACATTAAATACGGTACAATGAAACAGTGCCCTACACTGAACAATGTAAAATTAAACAGAGCCCGACATTAAATACGGTACAATGAAACAGTGCCCTACACTGAACAATGTAAAATTAAACAGAGCCCGACATTAAATACAGCACAATGAAACAATGCCCTACAGTGAACAATGTAAAATTAAACACAGCCCGACATTAACTACGGTACAATGAAACAGTGCCCTACACTGAACATTGTAAAATTAAACAGAGCCCGACATTAAATACGGTACAATGAAACAGTGCCCTACACTGAACAATGTAAAATTAAACAGAGCCCGACATTAAATACAGCACAATGAAACAATGCCCTACAGTGAACAATGTAAAATTAAACACAGCCCGACATTAACTACGGTAAAATGAAACAGTGCCCTACACTGAGCAAGGTAAAAATAAACAGAGCTCGACATTAAATACGGTACAATGAAACAGTGCCCTACAGTGAAGAATGTAAAATTAAACACAGCCCGACATTAAATACAGTACAATGAAACAGTGACCTACAGTGAACAATGTAAAATTAAACATAGCCCGACATTAAATACTGTACAATGAAACAGTGCCCTACAGTGAACAATGGAAAATTAAACAGAGCACGACATTAAATACAGTACAATGTAACAGTGCCCTCCTCTGAGCAAGGTAAAATTAAACACAGCCCGACATTAAATACGGTACAATGAAACAGTGCCCTACACTGAACAAGGTAAAATTAAACAGAGACCGACATTAATTACAGTACAATGAAACAGTGCTTACAGTGAACAATGTACAATTAAACACAGCCCGACACTAAATACGGTACAATGAAACAGTGCCCGACAGTGAACAATGTACAATTAAACACAGCCCGACATTGAATACGGTACAATGAAACAGTGCCCTACACTGAACAATGTAAAATTAAACAGAGCACGACATTAAATACGGTACAATGAAACAGTGCCCTACAGTGAACAATGTAAAATTAAACAGAGCCCGACATTAAATACAGTACAATGAAACAGTGCCCAACAGTGAACAATGTAAAATTAACAGAGCCCGACATTAAATACAGTACAATGAAACAGTGACCTACAGTAAACAAGGCAAAATTAAACAGAGCCCGACATTAAATACAGTGCAATGAAACAGTGCCCTACACTGAACACTGTAAAATTAATCAGAGCCCGACATTAAATACGGGACAATGAAACAGTGCCCGACAGTGAACAAGGTAAAATTAAACAGAGCCCAACATTAAATACAGCACAATGAAACAATGCCCTACAGTAAAGAATGTAAAATTAAACAGAGCCCGACATTAAATACGGTACAATGAAACAGTGCCCTACACTGAACATTGTAAAATTAAACAGAGCCCGACATTAAATACGGTACAATGAAACAGTGCCCTACACTGAACAAGGTAAAATTAAACAGAGCCCGACATTAAATACGGTACAGTGAAACAGTGCCCTACACTGAACAATGTAAAATTAAACACAGCCCGACATTAAATACGGTACAATGAAACAGTGCCCTACACTGAACAAGGTAAAATTAAACAGAGCCCGACATTAAATACAGTACAATGAAACAGTGACCTACAGTAAACAAGGCAAAATTAAACAGAGCCCGACATTAAATACAGTACAATGAAACAGTGCCCTACACTGAACAATGTAAAATTAATCAGAGCCCGACATTAAATACGGGACAATGAAACAGTGCCCGACAGTGAACAAGGTAAAATTTAACAGAGCCCAACATTAAATACAGCACAATGAAACAATGCCCTACAGTGAAGAATGTAAAATTAAACACAGCCCGACATTAAATACAGTACAATGAAACAGTGACCTACAGTGAACAATGTAAAATTAAACAGAGCACGACATTAAATACAGTACAATGTAACAGTGGCCTCCACTGAGGAAGGTAAAATTAAACACAGCCCGACATTAAATACGGTACAATGAAACAGTGTCCTACAGGGAACAATGTACAATTAAACACAGCCCGACATTAAAAACGGTAAAATGAAACAGTGCCCTGCACTGAACAAGGTAAAATTAAACAAAGCCCGACATTAAATACGGTACAATGAAACAGTGCCCCACGCTGAACAATGTAAAATTAAACACAGCCCGACATTAAATACGGTACAATGAAACAGTGCCCTACACTGAACAAGGTAAAATTAAACAGAGCCCGACATTAAATACAGTACAATGAAACAGTGACCTACAGTAAACAAGGCAAAATTAAACAGAGCCCGACATTAAATACAGTGCAATGAAACAGTGCCCTACACTGAACAATGTAAAATTAATCAGAGCCCGACATTAAATACGGGACAATGAAATAGTGCCCGACAGTGAACAAGGTAAAATTAAACAGAGCCCAACATTAAATACAGCACAATGAAACAATGCCCGACAGTAAAGAATGTAAAATTAAACAGAGCCCGACATTAAATACGGTACAATGAAACAGTGCCCAACACTGAACATTGTAAAATTAAACAGAGCCCGACATTAAATACGGTGCAATTAAACAGTGCCCTACACTGAACAATGTAAAATTAAACACAGCCCGACATTAAATACAGTACAATGAGACAGTGACCTACAGTGAACAATGTAAAATTAAACACAGCCCGACATTAAATACGGTGCAATGAAACAGTGCCCTACACTGAACAATGTAAAATTAAACACAGCCCGACATTAAATACAGTACAATGAGACAGTGACCTACAGTGAACAATGTAAAATTAAACATAGCCCGACATTAAATACGGTACAATGAAACAGTGCCCTACAGTGAACAATGTACAATTAAACACAGCCCGACATTAAATACGGTAAAATGAAACAGTGCCCTACACTGAACAAGGTAAAATTAAACAAAGCCCGACATTAAATACGGTACAATGAAACAGTGCCCTACACTGAACAATGTAAAATTAAACACAGCCCGACATTAAATACGGTACAATGAAACATTGCCCTACACCGAACAAGGTAAAATTAAACAGAGCCCGACATTCAATACAGTACAATCAAACAGTCCCCTACAGTGAACAATGTACAATTAAACACAGCCCGACATTAAATACGGTACAATGAAACAGTGCCCTACAGTGAACAATGTGTAAGGTTTTCGGGCAATTCGGCCCTTTTTGGACTGCCCAAGGTTAAAACCCAGAGACTGTAAACTGGACACTTTTCAGCCAAGGGAACGTAACCAAATTTCCCAGCAGGCTTGGTCCGCTGAGCTGAGTAGGGGCATAGGTATTTACAAACCCCCCCAGGAGCTACAAGGAAGAAGGAGCCAGACAACTAGATGAGATTAAAACACAGACAAAGGGGCATGGTAATGCTGTAAGGGGCCTGCCTGCAAGCAGGACAATGGGATGGTCATAGCCCCATGCAGATGTAAATGACTTGGCCTCCACCAGAGCAGAATCCAATTAACACCCCATCAACATAGCAAGGTGAGAATAGCAGCCATCTCCGGAGCAGCTGGAAGACTTTGAAAATCTTCACAAGAGAGCTTAACCTTGTTATCCCAAAAAGCAGACTGTCTGGGCTCAGTATATTGCGCTGGAAAAGCCCCTTGAAGATAAACGGTAGAAAAAACCAAGTTGGAGGCGGACCTGGGGGAGGTACTCCAATCCTGACAGAAGCCACCGGCAGGAACTCACTGGGTGGAGGGGGCGGAGTCGGCGCCAAATTCAAATCGCGGCAGGTCTGCCTGGCTGGAAGGAGCGGACCTGCGAGGAGAACCCGGAAGCGAACAGCTCTGACCGGCTCAAAGGGGGCGGGACCAGCGGGAACTTTAAACTTGGACCGATACAACGCAAAGGGGGAGGAAAACCCGGAAGTCGACAGCTCTGACCGGCTCAAAGGGGGCGGGACCAGCGGGAACTTTAAACCTTACCAATTCAATGCAAAAGGGGCTGGCCGAACACAGGAAAAAGCCTGGTAAAACGGATATAAAAGGGGCTGTGTTTCGATTGAGGGTCTCTTGGCTTGACCTCTCCACCTTTGACTTGACCTCCTGCAGCCTGTGACTGTAAGTACCCTGCAGCAGCTTGCGAAACTCCCTTGACCTTGATAGTGGTTGAGGCTTTGGGGAAGGGGACTTGATTTGTGTTCTGTGTCATTGCTAAAACTGTGTAACAATAAGATTTTACGTTGTGTCCGTTATAGTACTTTCTGAATAGACTTAGTTTGTGTTAGAGTTTAAGATTTTATTATAATTTCTTCTGTTTGATGATTTTGACCTGGGTTTTGCAATAAACCTTGATTTGCTGATAATTGGAGTCGTTTAAATTCTTCAATCTCTCACCAGCGATCTCTGACCAAGTCATTGTTAAGATATTCCTCACCTTAATTCCGGGTTCGAGAATCTAGGGTCATCTTGAACGATTCACTCAGGACAGGCTGCTGGTTAGGTAATAAACAGCAGTGTCCTATTCTCTCTCTTGGGAAAGCTACTCCAGCGAAGTAGGAACCGGGTGGGTGTTGCACCACCGGCAAGAGAGAGAATCACCTGGGCATTGGTGGGGGTCTGGATATCTGTGTGATATAAGCCTCAGGCTTCCGGTTAGGGATACACGGCAGGCTTGATTCAGTGCTCTCTTCCGTGGAGGTGTCCCAGTGCGGCATCCCCTGGCCTCTGAAGTTTCAGTGCCAGCTGGAGAGAGACACACACAGATACTCAAACCCCAGATATCGGCCCAGTAGTGGAGTAGCAGAGATGGCACCCTCTACAAATGTAAAATTAAACAGAGCTCGACATTAAATACAGTACAATGAAACAGTGCCCTGCAGTGAACAATGTAAAATTAACAGAGCCCGACATTAAATACAGTACAATGAAACAGTGACCTACAGTAAACAAGGCAAAATTAAACAGAGCCCGACACTAAATACAGTGCAATGAAACAGTGCCCTACACTGAACAATCTAAAATCAGAGCCCGACATTAAATACGGGACAATGAAACAGTGCCCGACAGTGAACAAGGTAAAATTAGACAGGCCCCAACATTAAATACAGCACAATGAAACAAAGCCCTACAGTGAAGAATGTAAAATTAAACAGAGCCCGACATTAAATTCGGTACAATGAAACAGTGCCCTACACTGAACATTGTAAAATTAAACAGAGCCCGACATTAAATACGGTACAATGAAACAGTGCCCTACACTGAACAATGTAAAATAAAACACAGCCCGACATTAAATACGGTACAATGAAACAGTGCCATACACTGAACAATGTAAAATTAAACAGAGCCCGACATTAAATACTGTACAGTGAAACAGTGCCCTACACTGAACAATGTAAAATTAAACACAGCCCGACATTAAATACAGTACAATGAATCAGTGCCCTACACTGAACAATGTAAACTTAAACACAGCCCGACATTAAATACGGTACAATGAAACAGTGCCCTACACTGAACAAGGTAAAATTAAACAGAGCCCGACATTAAATACAGTACAATGAAACAGTGCCCTACAGTGAACAATATACAATTAAACACAGCCCGACACTAAATACGGTACAATGAAACAGTGCCCTACATTGAACAATGTAAAATTAAACAGAGCCGGACATTAAATACAGTACAATGAAACAGTGCCCTACAGTGAACAATGTAAAATTAACAGAGCCCGACATTAAATACAGTACAATGAAACAGTGACCTACAGTAAACAAGGCAAAATTAAACAGAGCCCGGCATTAAATACAGTACAATGAAACAGTGCCCTACACTGAACAATGTAAAATTAAACAGAGCCCGACATTAAATACAGTACAATGAAACAGTGCCCTACAGTGAACAGTGTACAATTAAACACAGCACGACACTAAATACGGTACAATGAAACAGTGCCCTACAGTGAACAATGTGCAATTAAACACAGCCCGACATGAAATACGGTACAATGAAACAGTGCCCTACATTGAACAATGTAAAATTAACAGAGCCCGACATTAAATACAGTACAATGAAACAGTGACCTACAGTAAACAAGGCAAAATTAAACAGAGCCCGACATTAAATACAGTACAATGAAACAGTGCCCTACACTGAACAATGTAAAATTAAACACAGCCCGACATTAAATACGGTACAGTGAAACAGTGCCCTACACTGAACAATGTAAAATTAAACACAGCCCGACATTAAATACAGTACAATGAATCAGTGCCCTACACTGAACAATGTAAATTTAAACACAGCCCGACATTAAATACAGTACAATGAAACAGTGCCCTACACTGAACAATGTAAAATTAAACAGAGCCCGACATTAAATACGGGTCAATGAAACAGTGCCCGACAGTGAACAATGTAAAATTAAACAGAGCACGACATTAAATACAGTACAATGTAACAGTGGCCTCCACTGAGCAAGGTAAAATTAAACACAGCCCGACATTAAATACGGTACACTGAAACAGTGCCCTACAGTGAACAATGTACAATTAAACACAGCCCGACATTAAAAACGGTAAAATGAAACAGTGCCCTGCACTGAACAAGGTAAAATTAATCAGAGCCCGACATTAAATACGGGTCAATGAAACAGTGCCATACAGTGAACAATGTACAATTAAACACAGCCCGACATTAAATACGGTAAAATGAAACAGTGCCCTACACTGAACAATGTAAAATTAAACACAGCCCGACATTAAATACGGTACAATGAAACAGTGCCCTACACTGAACAACGTAAAATTAAACACAGCCCGACAGTAAATACGGTACAATGAAACAGTGCCCTACACTGAACAAGGTAAAATTAAACAGAGCCCGACATTAAATACGGTACAATGAAAGAGTGCCCTACACTGAACAATGTAAAATTAAACACAGCCCGACATTAAATACGGTACAATGAAACAGTGCCCTACACTGAACAACGTAAAATTAAACACAGCCCGACAGTAAATACGGTACAATGAAACAGTGCCCTACACTGAACAAGGTCAAATTAAACAGAGCCCGACATTAAATACGGTACAATGTTACATTGCCCAACCAGCAACAATGTAAAATTAAACAGAGCCCGACATTAAATACGGTACAATGAATCAGTGCCGTACACTGAACAATGTAAAATAAAACACAGCCCGACATTAAATACGCTACAATGAAACAGTGCCCTACACTGAACAATGTAAAATTAAACAGAGCCCGACATGAATACGGTACAATGAAACAGTGCCCTACAGTGAACAATGTAAAATTAACAGAGCCCGACATTAAATACAGTACAATGAAACAGTGACCTACAGTAAACAAGGCAAAATTAAACAGAGCCCGACATTAAATACAGTGCAATGAAACAGTGCCCTACACTGAACACTGTAAAATTAATCAGAGCCCGACATTAAATACGGGACAATGAAACAGTGCCCTACACTGAACAATGTAAAATTAAATACAGACGACATTAAATACGGTACAATGAAACATTGCGCTACACCGAACAAGGTAAAATGAACAGAGCCCGACATTAAATACAGTACAATGAAACAGTGCCCTATAGTGAACAATGTAAAATTAAACAGAGTCCGACATTAAATACAGTACAATGAAACAGTGCCCTACAGTGAACAATGTAAAATTAACAGAGCCCGACATTAAATACAGTACAATGAAACAGTGACCTACAGTAAACAAGGCTAAATTAAACAGAGCCCGACATTAAATACAGTACAATGAAACAGTGCCCTATAGTGAACAATGTAAAATTAAACAGAGCCCGACATTAAATACAGGACAATGAAACACTGCCCTACAGTGAACAATGTAAAATTAACAGAGCCCGACATTAATTACAGTACAATGAAACAGTGACCTACAGAAAACAAGGCAAAATTAAACAGAGCCCGACATTAAATACAGTACAATGAAACAGTGCCCTACAGTGAACAAGGTAAAATTAAACAGAGCCCGACATTAAATACGGTGCAATGAAACAGTGCCCTACACTGAACAATGTAAAATTAAACACAGCCCGACATTAAATACAGTACAATGAGACAGTGACCTACAGTGAACAATGTAAAATTAAACATAGCCCGACATTAAATACGGTACAATGAAACAGTGCCCTACAGTGAACAATGTACAATTAAACACAGCCCGACATTAAATACGATAAAGTGAAACAGTGCCCTACACTGAACAAGGTAAAATTAAACAAAGCCCGACATTAAATACGGTACAATGAAACAGTGCCCTACACTGAACAATGTAAAATTAAACACAGCACGACATTAAATACGGTACAATGAAACATTGCCCTACACCGAACAAGGTAAAATTAAACAGAGCCCGACATTCAATACAGTACAATCAAACAGTCCCCTACAGTGAACAATGTACAATTAAACACAGCCCGACATTAAATACGGTACAATGAAACTGTGCCCTGCAGTGAACAATGTAAAATTAACAGAGCCCGACATTAAATACAGTACAATGAAACAGTGACCTACAGTAAACAAGGCAAAATTAAACAGAGCCCGACACTAAATACAGTGCAATGAAACAGTGCCCTACACTGAACAATGTAAAATCAGAGCCCGACATTAAATACGGGACAATGAAACAGTGCCCTACACTGAACAAGGTAAAATTAAACAGGCCCCAACATTAAATACAGCACAATGAAACAATGCCCTACAGTGAAGAATGTAAAATTAAACAGAGCCCGACATTAAATTCGGTACAATGAAACAGTGCCATACAGTGAACATTGTTAAATTAAACAGAGCCCGACATATAAATACGGTACAATGAAACAGTGCCCTACACTGAACAATGTAAAATAAAACACAGCCCGACATTAAATACGGTACAATGAAACAGTGCCATACACTGAACAATGTAAAATTAAACAGAGTCCGACATTAAATACTGTACAGTTAAACAGTGCCCTACACTGAACAATGTAAAATTAAACACAGCCCGACATTAAATACAGTACAATGAATCAGTGCCCTACACTGAACAATGTAAACTTAAACACAGGCCGACATTAAATACGGTACAATGAAACAGTGCCCTACACTGAACAAGGTAAAATTAAACAGAGCCCGACATTAAATACAGTACAATGAAACAGCGCCCTACAGTGAACAATATACAATTAAACACAGCCCGACACTAAATACGGTACAATGAAACAGTGCCCTACAGTGAACAATGTACAATTAAACACATCCCGACATTAAATACGGTACAATGAAAGAGTGCCCTACACTGAACAATGTATAATTAAACACAGCCCGACATTAAATACGGTACAATGAAACAGTGCCCTACACTGAACAACGTAAAATTAAACACAGCCCGACAGCAAATACGGTACAATGAAACAGTGCCCTACACTGAACAAGGTAAAATTAAACAGAGCCCGACATTAAATACGGTACAATGAAAGAGTGCCCTACACTGAACAATGTAAAATTAAACACAGCCCGACATTAAATACGGTACAATGAAACAGTGCCCTACACTGAACAACGTAAAATTAAACACAGCCCGACAGTAAATACGGTACAATGAAGCAGTGCCCTACACTGAACAATGTAAAATAAAACACAGCCCGACATTAAATACGGTACAATGAAACAGTGCCATACACCGAACAATGTAAAATTAAACAGAGCCCGACATTAAATACTGTACAGTGAAACAGTGCCCTACACTGAACAATGTAAAATTAAACACAGCCCGACATTAAATACAGTACAATGAATCAGTGCCCTACACTGAACAATGTAAACTTAAACACAGCCCGACATTAAATACGGTACAATGAAACAGTGCCCTACACTGAACAAGGTAAAATTAAACAGAGCCCGACATTAAATACAGTACAATGAAACAGTGCCCTACAGTGAACAATATACAATTAAACACAGCCCGACACTAAATACAGTACAATGAAACAGTGCCCTACACTGAACAATGTAAAATTAAACAGAGCCCGACATTAAATACGGGTCAATGAAACAGTGCCCGACAGTGAACAATGTAAAATTAAACAGAGCACGACATTAAATACAGTACAATGTAACAGTGGCCTCCACTGAGCAAGGTAAAATTAAACACAGCCCGACATTAAATACGGTACACTGAAACAGTGCCCTACAGTGAACAATGTACAATTAAACACAGCCCGACATTAAAAACGGTAAAATGAAACAGTGCCCTGCACTGAACAAGGTAAAATTAATCAGAGCCCGACATTAAATACGGGTCAATGAAACAGTGCCATACAGTGAACAATGTACAATTAAACACAGCCCGACATTAAATACGGTAAAATGAAACAGTTCCCTACACTGAACAAGGTAAAATTAAACACATCCCGACATTAAATACGGTACAATGAAAGAGTACCCTACACTGAACAATGTAAAATTAAACACAGCCCGACATTAAATACGGTACAATGAAACAGTGCCCTACACTGAACAACGTAAAATTAAACACAGCCCGACAGTAAATACGGTACAATGAAACAGTGCCCTACACTGAACAAGGTAAAATTAAACAGAGCCCGACATTAAATACGGTACAATGAAAGAGTGCCCTACACTGAACAATGTAAAATTAAACACAGCCCGACATTAAATACGGTACAATGAAACAGTGCCCTACACTGAACAACGTAAAATTAAACACAGCCCGACAGTAAATACGGTACAATGAAACAGTGCCCTACACTGAACAAGGTCAAATTAAACAGAGCCCGACATTAAATACGGTACAATGTTACATTGCCCAACCAGCAACAATGTAAAATTAAACAGAGCCCGACATTAAATACGGTACAATGAATCAGTGCCGTACACTGAACAATGTAAAATAAAACACAGCCCGACATTAAATACGGTACAATGAAACAGTGCCCTACACTGAACAATGTAAAATTAAACAGAGCCCGACATGAATACGGTACAATGAAACAGTGCCCTACAGTGAACAATGTAAAATTAACAGAGCCCGACATTAAATACAGTACAATGAAACAGTGACCTACAGTAAACAAGGCAAAATTAAACAGAGCCCGACATTAAATACAGTGCAATGAAACAGTGCCCTACACTGAACACTGTAAAATTAATCAGAGCCCGACATTAAATACGGGACAATGAAACAGTGCCCTACACTGAACAATGTAAAATTAAATACAGACGACATTAAATACGGTACAATGAAACATTGCGCTACACCGAACAAGGTAAAATGAACAGAGCCCGACATTAAAAACAGTACAATGAAACAGTGCCCTATAGTGAACAATGTAAAATTAAACAGAGTCCGACATTAAATACAGTACAATGAAACAGTGCCCTACAGTGAACAATGTAAAATTAACAGAGCCCGACATTAAATACAGTACAATGAAACAGTGACCTACAGTAAACAAGGCTAAATTAAACAGAGCCCGACATTAAATACAGTACAATGAAACAGTGCCCTATAGTGAACAATGTAAAATTAAACAGAGCCCGACATTAAATACAGGACAATGAAACACTGCCCTACAGTGAACAATGTAAAATTAACAGAGCCCGACATTAATTACAGTACAATGAAACAGTGACCTACAGAAAACAAGGCAAAATTAAACAGAGCCCGACATTAAATACAGTACAATGAAACAGTGCCCTACAGTGAACAAGGTAAAATTAAACAGAGCCCGACATTAAATACGGTGCAATGAAACAGTGCCCTACACTGAACAATGTAAAATTAAACACAGCCCGACTTTAAATACAGTACAATGAGACAGTGACCTACAGTGAACAATGTAAAATTAAACATAGCCCGACATTAAATACGGTACAATGAAACAGTGCCCTACAGTGAACAATGTACAATTAAACACAGCCCGACATTAAATACGATAAAGTGAAACAGTGCCCTACACTGAACAAGGTAAAATTAAACAAAGCCCGACATTAAATACGGTACAATGAAACAGTGCCCTACACTGAACAATGTAAAATTAAACACAGCCCGACATTAAATACAGTACAATGAAACAGTGACCTACAGAAAACAAGGCAAAATTAAACAGAGCCCGACATTAAATACAGTACAATGAAACAGTGCCCTACAGTGAACAAGGTAAAATTAAACAGAGCCCGACATTAAATACGGTGCAATGAAACAGTGCCCTACACTGAACAATGTAAAATTAAACACAGCCCGACATTAAATACAGTACAATGAAACAGTGCCCTATAGTGAACAATGTAAAATTAAACAGAGCCCGACATTAAATACAGGACAATGAAACACTGCCCTACAGTGAACAATGTAAAATTAACAGAGCCCGACATTAATTACAGTACAATGAAACAGTGACCTACAGAAAACAAGGCAAAATTAAACAGAGCCCGACATTCAATACAGTACAATCAAACAGTCCCCTACAGTGAACAATGTACAATTAAACACAGCCCGACATTAAATACGGTACAATGAAACTGTGCCCTGCAGTGAACAATGTAAAATTAACAGAGCCCGACATTAAATACAGTACAATGAAACAGTGACCTACAGTAAACAAGGCAAAATTAAACAGAGCCCGACACTAAATACAGTGCAATGAAACAGTGCCCTACACTGAACAATGTAAAATCAGAGCCCGACATTAAATACGGGACAATGAAACAGTGCCCTACACTGAACAAGGTAAAATTAAACAGGCCCCAACATTAAATACAGCACAATGAAACAATGCCCTACAGTGAAGAATGTAAAATTAAACAGAGCCCGACATTAAATTCGGTACAATGAAACAGTGCCATACAGTGAACATTGTTAAATTATACAGAGCCCGACATATAAATACGGTACAATGAAACAGTGCCCTACACTGAACAATGTAAAATAAAACACAGCCCGACATTAAATACGGTACAATGAAACAGTGCCATACACTGAACAATGTAAAATTAAACAGAGTCCGACATTAAATACTGTACAGTTAAACAGTGCCCTACACTGAACAATGTAAAATTAAACACAGCCCGACATTAAATACAGTACAATGAATCAGTGCCCTACACTGAACAATGTAAAGTTAAACACAGGCCGACATTAAATACGGTACAATGAAACAGTGCCCTACACTGAACAAGGTAAAATTAAACAGAGCCCGACATTAAATACAGTACAATGAAACAGCGCCCTACAGTGAACAATATACAATTAAACACAGCCCGACACTAAATACGGTACAATGAAACAGTGCCCTACAGTGAACAATGTACAATTAAACACATCCCGACATTAAATACGGTACAATGAAAGAGTGCCCTACACTGAACAATGTATAATTAAACACAGCCCGACATTAAATACGGTACAATGAAACAGTGCCCTACACTGAACAACGTAAAATTAAACACAGCCCGACAGCAAATACGGTACAATGAAACAGTGCCCTACACTGAACAAGGTAAAATTAAGCAGAGCCCGACATTAAATACGGTACAATGAAAGAGTGCCCTACACTGAACAATGTAAAATTAAACACAGCCCGACATTAAATACGGTACAATGAAACAGTGCCCTACACTGAACAACGTAAAATTAAACACAGCCCGACAGTAAATACGGTACAATGAAACAGTGCCCTACACTGAACAAGGTCAAATTAAACAGAGCCCGACATTAAATACGGTACAATGTTACATTGCCCAACCAGCAACAATGTAAAATTAAACAGAGCCCGACATTAAATACGGTACAATGAATCAGTGCCGTACACTGAACAATGTAAAATAAAACACAGCCCGACATTAAATACGGTACAATGAAACAGTGCCCTACACTGAACAATGTAAAATTAAACAGAGCCCGACATGAATACGGTACAATGAAACAGTGCCCTACAGTGAACAATGTAAAATTAACAGAGCCCGACATTAAATACAGTACAATGAAACAGTGACCTACAGTAAACAAGGCAAAATTAAACAGAGCCCGACATTAAATACAGTGCAATGAAACAGTGCCCTACACTGAACACTGTAAAATTAATCAGAGCCCGACATTAAATACGGGACAATGAAACAGTGCCCTACACTGAACAATGTAAAATTAAATACAGACGACATTAAATACGGTACAATGAAACATTGCGCTACACCGAACAAGGTAAAATGAACAGAGCCCGACATTAAATACAGTACAATGAAACAGTGCCCTATAGTGAACAATGTAAAATTAAACAGAGTCCGACATTAAATACAGTACAATGAAACAGTGCCCTACAGTGAACAATGTAAAATTAACAGAGCCCGACATTAAATACAGTACAATGAAACAGTGACCTACAGTAAACAAGGCAAAATTAAACAGAGCCCGACACTAAATACAGTGCAATGAAACAGTGCCCTACACTGAACAATGTAAAATCAGAGCCCGACATTAAATACGGGACAATGAAACAGTGCCCTACACTGAACAAGGTAAAATTAAACAGGCCCCAACATTAAATACAGCACAATGAAACAATGCCCTACAGTGAAGAATGTAAAATTAAACAGAGCCCGACATTAAATTCGGTACAATGAAACAGTGCCATACAGTGAACATTGTTAAATTAAACAGAGCCCGACATATAAATACGGTACAATGAAACAGTGCCCTACACTGAACAATGTAAAATAAAACACAGCCCGACATTAAATACGGTACAATGAAACAGTGCCATACACTGAACAATGTAAAATTAAACAGAGTCCGACATTAAATACTGTACAGTTAAACAGTGCCCTACACTGAACAATGTAAAATTAAACACAGCCCGACATTAAATACAGTACAATGAATCAGTGCCCTACACTGAACAATGTAAACTTAAACACAGGCCGACATTAAATACGGTACAATGAAACAGTGCCCTACACTGAACAAGGTAAAATTAAACAGAGCCCGACATTAAATACAGTACAATGAAACAATGCCCTACAGTGAAGAATGTAAAATTAAACACAGCCCGATATTAAATACGGTACAATGAAACAGTGCCCTACAGTGAACAATGTAAAATTAAACATAGCCCGACATTAAATAAGGTACAATGAAACAGTGCCCTACAGTGAACAATGTAAAATTAAACAGAGCACGACATTAAATACAGTACAATGTAAAAGTGCCCTCCACTGAGCAAGGTAACATTAAACACAGCCCGACATTAAATACGGTACAATGAAACAGTGCCCTACAGTGAACAATGTACAATTAAACACAGCCCGACATTAAAAACGGTAAAATGAAACAGTGCCCTGCACTGAACAATGTAAAATTAAACACAGCCCGACATTAAATACGGTACAATGAAACAGTGCCCTACACTGAACAAGGTAAAATTAAACAAAGCCCGACATTAAATACGGTACAATGAAACAGTGCCCTACGCTGAACAATGTAAAATTAAACACAGCCCGGCATTAAATACGGTACAATGAAACAGTGCCCTACACTGAACAAGGTAAAATTAAACAGAGCCCGACATTAAATACAGTACAATGAAACAGTGACCTACAGTAAACAAGGCAAAATTAAACAGAGCCCGACATTAAATAAAGTGCAATGAAACAGTACCTACACTGAACAATTTAAAATTAATCAGAGCCCGACATTAAATACGGGACAATGAAACAGTGCCCGACAGTGAACAAGGTAAAATTAAACAGAGCCCAACATTAAATACAGCACAATGAAACAATGCCCTGCAGTAAAGAATGTAAAATTAAACAGAGCCCGACATTAAATACGGTACAATGAAACAGTGCCCTACACTGAACATTGTAAAATTAAACAGAGCCCGACATTAAATACGGTGCAATGAATCAGTGCCCTCCACTGAACAATGTAAAATAAAACACAGCCCGACATTAAATACGGTACAATGAAACAGTGCCCTACACTGAACAATGTAAAATTAAACAGAGCCCGACATTAAATACAGTACAATGAAACAGTGCCCTACAGGGAACAATGTACAATTAAACACAGCCCGACACTAAATACGGTACAATGAAACAGTGCCCTACAGTGAACAATGTACAATTAAACACAGCCCGACATGAAATACGGTACAATGAAACAGTGCCCTACATTGAACAATGTAAAATTAACAGAGCCCGACATTAAATACAGTACAATGAAACAGTGACCTACAGTAAACAAGGCAAAATTAAACAGATCCCGACATTAAATACAGTACAATGAAACAGTGCCCTACACTGAACAATGTAAAATTAAACACAGCCCGACATTAAATACGGTACAGTGAAACAGTGCCCTACACTGAACCATGTAAAATTAAACACAGCCCGACATTAAATACAGTACAATGAATCAGTGCCCTACACTGAACAATGTAAATTTAAACACAGCCCGACATTAAATACGGTACAATGAAACAGTGCCCTACACTGAACAATGTAAAATTAAACAGAGCCCGACATTAAAGACGGTACAATGAAACAGTGCCCTACAGTGAACAATGTAAAATTAAACAGAGCACGACATTAAATACAGTACAATGTATCAGTGGCCTCCACTGAGCAAGGTAAAATTAAACACAGCCCGACATTAAATACGGTACACTGAAACAGTGCCCTACAGTGAACAGTGTACAATTAAACACAGCCCGACATTAAAAACGGTAAAATGAAACAGTGCCCTGCACTGAACAAGGTAAAATTAATCAGAGCCCGACATTAAATACGGGTCAATGAAACAGTGCCCGACAGTGAACAAGGTAAAATTAAACAGAGCCCAACATTAAATACAGCACAATGAAACAATGCCATACAGTGAACAATGTACAATTAAACACAGCCCGACATTAAATACGGTAAAATGAAACAGTGCCCTACACTGAACAAGGTAAAATTAAACACATCCCGACATTAAATACGGTACAATGAAAGAGTGCCCTACACTGAACAATGTAAAATTAAACACAGCCCGACATTAAATACGGTACAATGAAAGAGTGCCCTACACTGAACAATGTAAAATTAAACAAAGCCCGACATTAAATACGGTACAATGAAACAGTGCCCTACACTGAACAACGTAAAATTAAACACAGCCCGACAGTAAATACGGTACAATGATACAGTGCCCTACACTGAACAAGGTAAAATTAAACAGAGCCCGACATTAAATACGGTACAATGTTACATTGCCCTACCAGCAACAATGTAAAATTAAACAGAGCCCGACATTAAATACGGTACAATGAATCAGTGCCGTACACTGAACAATGTAAAATAAAACACAGCCCGACATTAATTACGGTACAATGAAACAGTGCCCTACACTGAACAATGTAAAATTAAACAGAGCCCGACATGAATACGGTACAATGAAACAGTGCCCTACAGTGAACAATGTAAAATTAACAGAGCCCGACATTAAATACAGTACAATGAAACAGAGACCTACAGTAAACAAGGCAAAATTAAACAGAGCCCGACATTAAATACAGTGCAATGAAACAGTGCCCTACACTGAACACTGTAAAATTAATCAGAGACCGACATTAATTACGGGACAATGAAACAGTGCCCGACAGTGAACAAGGTAAAATTAAACAGAGCCCAAAATTAAATACAGCACAATGAAACAATGCCCTACAGTAAAGAATGTAAAATTAAACAGAGCCCGACATTAAATACGGTACAATGAAACAGTGCCCTAAACTGAACATTGTAAAATTAAACAGAGCCCGACATTAAATAGCGTAAAATGGAACTGTGCCCTACACTGAACAATGTAAAATTAAACACAGCCCGACATTAAATACGGTAAAATGAAACAGTGCCCTACACTGAACAAGGTAAAATTAAACACATCCCGACATTAAATACTGTACAATGAAAGAGTGCCCTACACTGAACAATGTAAAATTAAACACAGCCCGACATTAAATACGGTACAATGAAAGAGTGCCCTACACTGAACAATGTAAAATTAAACAAAGCCCGACATTAAATACGGTACAATGAAACAGTGCCCTACACTGAACAACGTAAAATTAAACACAGCCCGACAGTAAATACGGTACAATGATACAGTGCCCTACACTGAACAAGGTAAAATTAAACAGAGCCCGACATTAAATACGGTACAATGTTACATTGCCCTACCAGCAACAATGTAAAATTAAACAGAGCCCGACATTAAATACGGTACAATGAATCAGTGCCGTACACTGAACAATGTAAAATAAAACACAGCCCGACATTAATTACGGTACAATGAAACAGTGCCCTACACTGAACAATGTAAAATTAAACAGAGCCCGACATGAATACGGTACAATGAAACAGTGCCCTACAGTGAACAATGTAAAATTAACAGAGCCCGACATTAAATACAGTACAATGAAACAGAGACCTACAGTAAACAAGGCAAAATTAAACAGAGCCCGACATTAAATACAGTGCAATGAAACAGTGCCCTACACTGAACACTGTAAAATTAATCAGAGACCGACATTAATTACGGGACAATGAAACAGTGCCCGACAGTGAACAAGGTAAAATTAAACAGAGCCCAAAATTAAATACAGCACAATGAAACAATGCCCTACAGTAAAGAATGTAAAATTAAACAGAGCCCGACATTAAATACGGTACAATGAAACAGTGCCCTAAACTGAACATTGTAAAATTAAACAGAGCCCGACATTAAATAGCGTAAAATGGAACTGTGCCCTACACTGAACAATGTAAAATTAAACACAGCCCGACATTAAATACGGTACAATGAAACATTGCCCTACACCGAACAAGGTAAAATTAACAGAGCCCGACATTAAATACAGTACAATGAAACAGTGCCCTATAGTGAACAATGTAAAATTAAACAGAGTCCGACATTAAATACAGTACAATGAAACAGTGCCCTACAGTGAACAATGTAAAATTAACAGAGCCCGACATTAAATACAGTACAATGAAACAGTGACCTACAGTAAACAAGGCTAAATTAAACAGAGCCCGACATTAAATACAGTACAATGAAACAGTGCCCTATAGTGAACAATGTAAAATTAAACAGAGCCCGACATTAAATACAGTACAACGAAACAGTGCCCTACAGTGAACAATGTAAAATTAACAGAGCCCGACATTAAATACAGTACAATGAAACAGTGACCTACAGTAAACAAGGCAAAATTAAACAGAGCCCGACATTAAATACAGTACAATGAAACAGTGCCCTACACTGAACAATGTAAAATTAATCAGAGCCCGACATTAAATACGGGACAATGAAACAGTGCCCGACAGTGAACAAGGTAAAATTTAACAGAGCCCAACATTAAATACAGCACAATGAAACAATGCCCTACAGTGAAGAATGTAAAATTAAACACAGCCCGACATTAAATACGGTACAATGAAACAGTGCCCTACAGTGAACAATGTAAAATTAAACATAGCCCGACATTAAATAAGGTACAATGAAACAGTGCCCTACAGTGAACAATGTAAAATTAAACAGAGCACGACATTAAATACAGTACAATGTAAAAGTGCCCTCCACTGAGCAAGGTAACATTAAACACAGCCCGACATTAAATACGGTACAATGAAACAGTGCCCTACAGTGAACAATGTACAATTAAACACAGCCCGACATTAAAAACGGTAAAATGAAACAGTGCCCTGCACTGAACAATGTAAAATTAAACACAGCCCGACATTAAATACGGTACAATGAAACAGTGCCCTACACTGAACAAGGTAAAATTAAACAAAGCCCGACATTAAACACGGTACAATGAAACAGTGCCCTACGCTGAACAATGTAAAATTAAACACAGCCCGGCATTAAATACGGTACAATGAAACAGTGCCCTACACTGAACAAGGTAAAATTAAACAGAGCCCGACATTAAATACAGTACAATGAAACAGTGACCTACAGTAAACAAGGCAAAATTAAACAGAGCCCGACATTAAATAAAGTGCAATGAAACAGTACCTACACTGAACAATTTAAAATTAATCAGAGCCCGACATTAAATACGGGACAATGAAACAGTGCCCGACAGTGAACAAGGTAAAATTAAACAGAGCCCAACATTAAATACAGCACAATGAAACAATGCCCTGCAGTAAAGAATGTAAAATTAAACAGAGCCCGACATTAAATACGGTACAATGAAACAGTGCCCTACACTGAACATTGTAAAATTAAACAGAGCCAGACATTAAATACGGTGCAATGAATCAGTGCCCTCCACTGAACAATGTAAAATAAAACACAGCCCGACATTAAATACGGTACAATGAAACAGTGCCCTACACTGAACAATGTAAAATTAAACAGAGCCCGACATTAAATGCAGTACAATGAGACAGTGACCTACAGTGAACAATGTAAAATTAAACATAGCCCTACATTAAATACGGTACAATGAAACAGTGCCCTACACTGAACAATGTAAAATTAAACACAGCCCGACATTAAATACGGTACAATGAAACATTGCCCTACACCGAACAAGGTAAAATTAAACAGAGCCCGACATTAAATCCAGTACAATGAAACAGTCCCCTACAGTGAACAATGTACAATTAAACACAGCCCGACACTAAATACGGTACAATTAAACAGTGCCCTACAGTGAACAATGTACAAGTAAACACAGCCCGACATTAAATACGGTACAATGAAACAGTGCCCTACAGTGAACAATGTAAAATTAAACAGAGCCCGACATTAAATACAGCACAATGAAACAATGCCCTACAGTAAAGAATGTAAAATTAAACAGAGCCCGACATTAAATACGGTACAATGAAACATTGCCCTACACCGAACAAGGTAAAATTAACAGAGCCCGACATTAAATACAGTACAATGAAACAGTGCCCTATAGTGAACAATGTAAAATTAACAGAGCCCGACATTAAATACAGTACAATGAAACAGTGACCTACAGTAAACAAGGCTAAATTAAACAGAGCCCGACATTAAATACAGTACAATGAAACAGTGCCCTATAGTGAACAATGTAAAATTAAACAGAGCCCGACATTAAATACAGTACAACGAAACAGTGCCCTACAGTGAACAATGTAAAATTAACAGAGCCCGACATTAAATACAGTACAATGAAACAGTGACCTACAGTAAACAAGGCAAAATTAAACAGAGCCCGACATTAAATACAGTACAATGAAACAGTGCCCTACACTGAACAATGTAAAATTAATCAGAGCCCGACATTAAATACGGGACAATGAAACAGTGCCCGACAGTGAACAAGGTAAAATTTAACAGAGCCCAACATTAAATACAGCACAATGAAACAATGCCCTACAGTGAAGAATGTAAAATTAAACACAGCCCGACATTAAATACGGTACAATGAAACAGTGCCCTACAGTGAACAATGTAAAATTAAACATAGCCCGACATTAAATGAGGTACAATGAAACAGTGCCCTACAGTGAACAATGTAAAATTAAACAGAGCACGACATTAAATACAGTACAATGTAAAAGTGCCCTCCACTGAGCAAGGTAACATTAAACACAGCCCGACATTAAATACGGTACAATGAAACAGTGCCCTACAGTGAACAATGTACAATTAAACACAGCCCGACATTAAAAACGGTAAAATGAAACAGTGCCCTGCACTGAACAATGTAAAATTAAACACAGCCCGACATTAAATACGGTACAATGAAACAGTGCCCTACACTGAACAAGGTAAAATTAAACAAAGCCCGACATTAAATACGGTACAATGAAACAGTGCCCTACACTGAACAAGGTAAAATTAAACAGAGCCCGACATTAAATACAGTACAATGAAACAGTGCCCTACAGTGAACAATGTAAAATTAACAGAGCCCGACATTAAATACAGTACAATGAAACAGTGACCTACAGTAAACAAGGCAAAATTAAACAGAGCCCGACATTAAATAAAGTGCAATGAATCAGTACCTACACTGAACAATGTAAAATTAATCAGAGCCCGACATTAAATACGGGACAATGAAACAGTGCCCGACAGTGAACAAGGTAAAATTAAACAGAGCCCAACATTAAATACAGCACAATGAAATAATGCCCTGCAGTAAAGAATGTAAAATTAAACAGAGCCCGACATTAAATACGGTACAATGAAACAGTGCCCTACACTGAACAACGTAAAATTAAACACAGCCCGACAGTAAATACGGTACAATGAAACAGTGCCCTACACTGAACAATGTAAAATAAAACACAGCCCGACATTAAATACGGTACAATGAAACAGTGCCCTACACTGAACATTGTAAAATTAAACAGAGCCCGACATTAAATACGGTGCAATGAATCAGTGCCCTCCACTGAACAATGTAAAATAAAACACAGCCCGACATTAAATACGGTACAATGAAACAGTGCCCTACACTGAACAATGTAAAATTAAACAGAGCCCGACATTAAATACAGTACAATGAGACAGTGACCTACAGTGAACAATGTAAAATTAAACATAGCCCTACATTAAATACGGTACAATGAAACAGTGCCCTACACTGAACAATGTAAAATTAAACACAGCCCGACATTAAATACGGTACAATGAAACATTGCCCTACACCGAACAAGGTAAAATTAAACAGAGCCCGACATTAAATACAGTACAATGAAACAGTCCCCTACAGTGAACAATGTACAATTAAACACAGCCCGACACTAAATACGGTACAATTAAACAGTGCCCTACAGTGAACAATGTACAAGTAAACACAGCCCGACATTAAATACGGTACAATGAAACAGTGCCCTACAGTGAACAATGTAAAATTAAACAGAGCCCGACATTAAATACAGTACAATGAAACAGTGCCCTACAGTGAACAATGTAAAATTAACAGAACCCGACATTAAATACAGTACAATGAAACAGTGACCTACAGTAAACAAGGCAAAATTAAACAGAGCCCGACACTAAATACAGTGCAATGAAACAGTGCCCTACACTGAACAATGTAAAATTAATCAGAGCCCGACATTAAATACGGGACAATGAAACAGTGCCCGACAGTGAACAAGGTAAAATTAAACAGGCCCCAACATTAAATACAGCAAAATGAAACAATGCCCGACAGTGAAGAATGTAAAATTAAACAGAGCCCGACATTAAATACGGTACAATGAAACAGTGCCCTACACTGAACATTGTAAAATTAAACAGGGCCCGACATTAAATACGGTACAATGAAACAGTGCCCGACACTGAACAATGTAAAATAAAACACAGCCCGACATTAAATACGGTATAATGAAACAGTGCCATACACTGAACAATGTAAAATTAAACAGAGCCCGACATTAAATACTGTACAGTGAAACAGTGCCCTACACTGAACAATGTAAAATTAAACACAGCCCGACATTAAATACAGTACAATGAAACAGTGCCCTACAGTGAACAATGTACAATTAAACACAGCCCGACATTAAATACGGTACAATGAAACAGTGCCCGACACTGAACAAGGTAAAATTAACTCAGAGCCCGACATTAAATACAGTACAATGAAACAGTGCCCTACAGTGAACAATGTAAACTTAAACACAGCCCGACATTAAATACGGTACAATGAAAGAGTGCCCGACACTGAACAAGGTAAAATTAACTCAGAGCCCGACATTAAATACAGTACAATGAAACAGTGCCCTACAGTGAACAATGTAAACTTAAACACAGCCCGACATTAAATACGGTACAATGAAACAGTGCCCGACACTGAACAAGGTAAAATTAACTCAGAGCCCGACATTAAATACAGTACAATGAAACAGTGCCCTACAGTGAACAATGTACAATTAAACACAGCCCGGCACTAAATACGGTACAATGAAACAGTGCCCTACAGTGAACAATGTACAATTAAACACAGCCCGACATGAAATACGGTACAATGAAACAGTGCCCTACATTGAACAATGTAAAATTAAACAGAGCCGGACATTAAATACAGTACAATGAAACAGTGCCCTACAGTGAACAATGTAAAATTAACAGAGCCCGACATTAAATACAGAACAATGAAACAGTGACCTACAGTAAACAAGGCAAAATTAAACAGAGCCCGACATTAAATACAGTACAATGAAAAAGGGCCCAACACTGAACAATGTAAAATAAAACAGAGCCCGACATTAAATACAGTACAATGAAACAGTGCCCTACAGTGAACAATGTACAATTAAACACAGCCCGACACTAAATACGGTACAATGAAACAGTGCCCTACAGTGAACAATGTACAATTAAACACAGCCCGCCAAGAAATACGGTACAATGAAACAGTGCCCTACATTGAACAATGTAAAATTAAACAGAGCCGGACATTAAATACAGTACAATGAAACAGTGCCCTACAGTGAACAATGTAAAATTAACAGAGCCCGACATTAAATACAGTACAATGAAACAGTGACCTACAGTAAACAAGGCAAAATTAAACAGAGCCCGACATTAAATACAGTACAATGAAACAGTGCCCTACACTGAACAATGTAAAATTAAACACAGCCCGACATTAAATACGGTACTGTGAAACAGTGCCCTACACTGAACAAGGTAAAATTAAACAGAGCCCGACATTAAATACAGTACAATGAAACAGTGCCCTACAGAGAACAATGTACAATTAAACACAGCCCGACACTAAATACGGTACAATGAAACAGTGCCCTACAGTGAACAATGTACAATTAAACACAGCCCGACATGAAATACGGTACAATGAAACAGTGCCCTACATTGAACAATGTAAAATTAAACAGAGCCGGACATTAAATACAGTACAATGAAACAGTGCCCTACAGTGAACAATGTAAAATTAACAGAGCCCGACATTAAATACAGTACAATGAAACAGTGCCCTACACTGAACAATGTAAAATTAAACAGAGCCCGACATTAAATACAGTACAATGAAACAGTGCCCTACAGTGAACAATGTACAATTAAACACAGCCCGACACTAAATACGGTACAATGAAACAGTGCCCTACAGTGAACAATGTACAATTAAACACAGCCCGACACTAAATACGGTACAATGAAACAGTGCCCTACAGTGAACAATGTACAATTAAACACAGCCCGACACTAAATACGGTACAATGAAACAGTGCCCTACAGTGAACAATGTACAATTAAACACAGCCCGACATGAAATACGGTACAATGAAACAGTGCCCTACACTGAACAATGTAAAATTGAACACAGCCCGACATTAAATACAGTACAATGAATCTGTGCCCTACACTGAACAATGTAAACTTAAACACAGCCCGACATTAAATACGGGACAATGAAACAGTGCCAGACAGTGAACAAGGTAAAATTAAACAGAGCCCAACATTAAATACAGCACAATGAAACAATGCCCTACAGTGAAGACTCTAAAATTAAACAGAGCCCGACATTAAATACAGTACAATGAAACAGTGCCCGACAGTGAACAATGTAAAATTAACAGAGCCCGACATTAAATACTGTACAATGAAACAGTGCCCGACAGTGAACAAGGTAAAATTAAACAGAGCCCAACATTAAATACAGTACAATGAAACAATGCCCTAGAGTGAAGAATGTAACATTAAACAGAGCCCGACATTAAATACGGTACAATGAAACAGTGCCCTACACTGAACATTGTAAAATTAAACAGAGCCCGACATTAAATACAGTACAATGAAACAGTGCCCTACAGAGAACAATGTACAATTAAACACAGCCCGACACTAAATACGGTACAATGAAACAGTGCCCTACAGTGAACAATGTACAATTAAACACAGCCCGACATGAAATACGGTACAATGAAACAGTGCCCTACATTGAACAATGTAAAATTAAACAGAGCCGGACATTAAATACAGTACAATGAAACAGTGCCCTACAGTGAACAATGTAAAATTAACAGAGCCCGACATTAAATACAGTACAATGAAACAGTGCCCTACACTGAACAATGTAAAATTAAACAGAGCCCGACATTAAATACAGTACAATGAAACAGTGCCCTACAGTGAACAATGTACAATTAAACACAGCCCGACACTAAATACGGTACAATGAAACAGTGCCCTACAGTGAACAATGTACAATTAAACACAGCCCGACATGAAATACGGTACAATGAAACAGTGCCCTACACTGAACAATGTAAAATTGAACACAGCCCGACATTAAATACAGTACAATGAATCTGTGCCCTACACTGAACAATGCAAACTTAAACACAGCCCGACATTAAATACGGGACAATGAAACAGTGCCAGACAGTGAACAAGGTAAAATTAAACAGAGCCCAACATTAAATACAGCACAATGAAACAATGCCCTACAGTGAAGACTCTAAAATTAAACAGAGCCCGACGTTAAATACGGTACAATGAAACAGTGCCCTACACTGAACAATGTAAACTTAAACACAGCCCGACATTAAATACGGTACAATGAAACAGTGCCCTACTGTGAACAATGTACAATTAAACACAGCCCGACATTAAATACGGTACTATGAAACAGTGCCCTACAGTGAACAATGCAAAATTAAACAGAGCCCGACATTAAATACAGTACAATGAAACAGTGCCGACAGTGAACAATGTAAAATTAACAGAGCCCGACATTAAATACTGTACAATGAAACAGTGCCCGACAGTGAACAAGGTAAAATTAAACAGAGCCCAACATTAAATACAGTACAATGAAACAATGCCCTAGAGTGAAGAATGTAACATTAAACAGAGCCCGACATTAAATACGGTACAATGAAACAGTGCCCTACACTGAACATTGTAAAATTAAACAGAGCCCGACATTAAATACGGTGCAATGAATCAGTGCCCTACACTGAACAATGTAAAATAAAACACAGCCCGACATTAAATACGGTACAATGAAACAGTGCCCTGCACTGAACAATGTAAAATTAAACAGAGCCCGACATTAAATACGGTACAGTGAAACAGTGCCCTACACTGAACAATGTAAAATTAAACTCAGCCCGACATTAAATACAGTACAATGAAACAGTGACCTACAGTGAACAATGTAAAATTAAACATAGCCCGACATTAAATACGGTACAATGAAACAGTGCCCTACAGTGAACAATGTAAAATTAAACATAGCCCGACATTAAATACGGTACAATTAAACAGTGCCCGACAGTGAACAATGTACAATTAAACACAGCCCGACATTAAATACGGTAAAATGAAACAGTGCCCTACACTGAACAAGGTAAAATTAAACAAAGCCCGACATTGAATACGGTACTATGAAACAGTGCCCTACAGTGAACAATGCAAAATTAAACAGAGCCCGACATTAAATACAGTACAATGAAACAGTGCCCGACAGTGAACAATGTAAAATTAACAGAGCCCGACATTAAATACTGTACAATGAAACAGTGCCCGACAGTGAACAAGGTAAAATTAAACACAGCCCAACATTAAATACAGTACAATGTAACAATGCCCTAGAGTGAAGAATGTAACATTAAACAGAGCCCGACATTAAATACGGTACAATGAAACAGTGCCCTACACTGAACATTGTAAAATTAAACAGAGCCCGACATTAAATACGGTGCAATGAATCAGTGCCCTACACTGAACAATGTAAAATAAAACACAGCCCGACATTAAATACGGTACAATGAAACAGTGCCCTGCACTGAACAATGTAAAATTAAACAGAGCCCGACATTAAATACGGTACAGTGAAACAGTGCCCTACACTGAACAATGTAAAATTAAACTCAGCCCGACATTAAATACAGTACAATGAAACAGTGACCTACAGTGAACAATGTAAAATTAAACATAGCCCGACATTAAATACGGTACAATGAAACAGTGCCCTACAGTGAACAATGTAAAATTAAACAGAGCACGACATTAAATACAGTACAATGTAACAGTGCCCTCCACTGAGCTAGGTAAAATTAAACACAGCCCGACATTAAATACGGTACAATTAAACAGTGCCCGACAGTGAACAATGTACAATTAAACACAGCCCGACATTAAATACGGTAAAATGAAACAGTGCCCTACACTGAACAAGGTAAAATTAAACAAAGCCCGACATTAAATATGGTACAATGAAACAGTGCCCTACACTGAACAATGTAAAATTAAACACAGCCCGACATTAAATACGGTACAATGAAACAGTGCCCTACACCGAACAATTTAAAATTAAACAGAGCCCGACATTAAATACAGTACAATGAAACAGTGCCCTACAGAGAACAATGTACAATTAAACACAGCCCGACACTAAATACGGTACAATGAAACAGTGCCCTACAGTGAACAATGTACAATTAAACACAGCCCGACATGAAATACGGTACAATGAAACAGTGCCCTACACTGAACAATGTAAAATTGAACACAGCCCGACATTAAATACAGTACAATGAATCTGTGCCCTACACTGAACAATGCAAACTTAAACACAGCCCGACATTAAATACGGGACAATGAAACAGTGCCAGACAGTGAACAAGGTAAAATTAAACAGAGCCCAACATTAAATACAGCACAATGAAACAATGCCCTACAGTGAAGACTCTAAAATTAAACAGAGCCCGACGTTAAATACGGTACAATGAAACAGTGCCCTACACTGAACAATGTAAACTTAAACACAGCCCGACATTAAATACGGTACAATGAAACAGTGCCCTACTGTGAACAATGTACAATTAAACACAGCCCGACATTGAATACGGTACTATGAAACAGTGCCCTACAGTGAACAATGCAAAATTAAACAGAGCCCGACATTAAATACAGTACAATGAAACAGTGCCGACAGTGAACAATGTAAAATTAACAGAGCCCGACATTAAATACTGTACAATGAAACAGTGCCCGACAGTGAACAAGGTAAAATTAAACAGAGCCCAACATTAAATACAGTACAATGAAACAATGCCCTAGAGTGAAGAATGTAACATTAAACAGAGCCCGACATTAAATACGGTACAATGAAACAGTGCCCTACACTGAACATTGTAAAATTAAACAGAGCCCGACATTAAATACGGTGCAATGAATCAGTGCCCTACACTGAACAATGTAAAATAAAACACAGCCCGACATTAAATACGGTACAATGAAACAGTGCCCTGCACTGAGCAATGTAAAATTAAACAGAGCCCGACATTAAATACGGTACAGTGAAACAGTGCCCTACACTGAACAATGTAAAATTAAACTCAGCCCGACATTAAATACAGTACAATGAAACAGTGACCTACAGTGAACAATGTAAAATTAAACATAGCCCGACATTAAATACGGTACAATGAAACAGTGCCCTACAGTGAACAATGTAAAATTAAACATAGCCCGACATTAAATACGGTACAATTAAACAGTGCCCGACAGTGAACAATGTACAATTAAACACAGCCCGACATTAAATACGGTAAAATGAAACAGTGCCCTACACTGAACAAGGTAAAATTAAACAAAGCCCGACATTGAATACGGTACTATGAAACAGTGCCCTACAGTGAACAATGCAAAATTAAACAGAGCCCGACATTAAATACAGTACAATGAAACAGTGCCCGACAGTGAACAATGTAAAATTAACAGAGCCCGACATTAAATACTGTACAATGAAACAGTGCCCTGCACTGAACAAGGTAAAATTAAACACAGCCCAACATTAAATACAGTACAATGAAACAATGCCCTAGAGTGAAGAATGTAACATTAAACAGAGCCCGACATTAAATACGGTACAATGAAACAGTGCCCTACACTGAACATTGTAAAATTAAACAGAGCCCGACATTAAATACGGTGCAATGAATCAGTGCCCTACACTGAACAATGTAAAATAAAACACAGCCCGACATTAAATACGGTACAATGAAACAGTGCCCTGCACTGAACAATGTAAAATTAAACAGAGCCCGACATTAAATACGGTACAGTGAAACAGTGCCCTACACTGAACAATGTAAAATTAAACTCAGCCCGACATTAAATACAGTACAATGAAACAGTGACCTACAGTGAACAATGTAAAATTAAACATAGCCCGACATTAAATACGGTACAATGAAACAGTGCCCTACAGTGAACAATGTAAAATTAAACAGAGCACGACATTAAATACAGTACAATGTAACAGTGCCCTCCACTGAGCTAGGTAAAATTAAACACAGCCCGACATTAAATACGGTACAATTAAACAGTGCCCGACAGTGAACAATGTACAATTAAACACAGCCCGACATTAAATACGGTAAAATGAAACAGTGCCCTACACTGAACAAGGTAAAATTAAACAAAGCCCGACATTAAATATGGTACAATGAAACAGTGCCCTACACTGAACAATGTAAAATTAAACACAGCCCGACATTAAATACGGTACAATGAAACAGTGCCCTACACCGAACAAGGTAAAATTAAACAGAGCCCGACATTAAATACAGTACAATGAAACAGTCCCCTACAGTGAACAATGTAAAATTAAACACAGCCCGACATTAAATGCGGTACAATGAAACAGTGCCCTACAGTGAACAATGTACAATTAATCACAGCCCGACATTAAATACGGTACAATGAAACAGTGCCCTACACTGAACAATGTAAACTTAAACACAGCCCGACATTAAATACGGTACAATGAAACAGTGCCCTACTGTGAACAATGTACAATTAAACACAGCCCGACATTGAATACGGTACTATGAAACAGTGCCCTACAGTGAACAATGCAAAATTAAACAGAGCCCGACATTAAATACAGTACAATGAAACAGTGCCCGACAGTGAACAATGTAAAATTAACAGAGCCCGACATTAAATACTGTACAATGAAACAGTGCCCGACAGTGAACAAGGTAAAATTAAACAGAGCCCAACATTAAATACAGTACAATGAAACAATGCCCTAGAGTGAAGAATGTAACATTAAACAGAGCCCGACATTAAATACGGTACAATGAAACAGTGCCCTACACTGAACATTGTAAAATTAAACAGAGCCCGACATTAAATACAGTACAATGAAACAGTGCCCTACAGAGAACAATGTACAATTAAACACAGCCCGACACTAAATACGGTACAATGAAACAGTGCCCTACAGTGAACAATGTACAATTAAACACAGCCCGACATGAAATACGGTACAATGAAACAGTGCCCTACATTGAACAATGTAAAATTAAACAGAGCCGGACATTAAATACAGTACAATGAAACAGTGCCCTACAGTGAACAATGTAAAATTAACAGAGCCCGACATTAAATACAGTACAATGAAACAGTGCCCTACACTGAACAATGTAAAATTAAACAGAGCCCGACATTAAATACAGTACAATGAAACAGTGCCCTACAGTGAACAATGTACAATTAAACACAGCCCGACACTAAATACGGTACAATGAAACAGTGCCCTACAGTGAACAATGTACAATTAAACACAGCCCGACATGAAATACGGTACAATGAAACAGTGCCCTACACTGAACAATGTAAAATTGAACACAGCCCGACATTAAATACAGTACAATGAATCTGTGCCCTACACTGAACAATGCAAACTTAAACACAGCCCGACATTAAATACGGGACAATGAAACAGTGCCAGACAGTGAACAAGGTAAAATTAAACAGAGCCCAACATTAAATACAGCACAATGAAACAATGCCCTACAGTGAAGACTCTAAAATTAAACAGAGCCCGACGTTAAATACGGTACAATGAAACAGTGCCCTACACTGAACAATGTAAACTTAAACACAGCCCGACATTAAATACGGTACAATGAAACAGTGCCCTACTGTGAACAATGTACAATTAAACACAGCCCGACATTGAATACGGTACTATGAAACAGTGCCCTACAGTGAACAATGCAAAATTAAACAGAGCCCGACATTAAATACAGTACAATGAAACAGTGCCGACAGTGAACAATGTAAAATTAACAGAGCCCGACATTAAATACTGTACAATGAAACAGTGCCCGACAGTGAACAAGGTAAAATTAAACAGAGCCCAACATTAAATACAGTACAATGAAACAATGCCCTAGAGTGAAGAATGTAACATTAAACAGAGCCCGACATTAAATACGGTACAATGAAACAGTGCCCTACAGTGAACAATGCAAAATTAAACAGAGCCCGACATTAAATACAGTACAATGAAACAGTGCCCGACAGTGAACAATGTAAAATTAACAGAGCCCGACATTAAATACTGTACAATGAAACAGTGCCCGACAGTGAACAAGGTAAAATTAAACACAGCCCAACATTAAATACAGTACAATGAAACAATGCCCTAGAGTGAAGAATGTAACATTAAACAGAGCCCGACATTAAATACGGTACAATGAAACAGTGCCCTACACTGAACATTGTAAAATTAAACAGAGCCCGACATTAAATACGGTGCAATGAATCAGTGCCCTACACTGAACAATGTAAAATAAAACACAGCCCGACATTAAATACGGTACAATGAAACAGTGCCCTGCACTGAACAATGTAAAATTAAACAGAGCCCGACATTAAATACGGTACAGTGAAACAGTGCCCTACACTGAACAATGTAAAATTAAACTCAGCCCGACATTAAATACAGTACAATGAAACAGTGACCTACAGTGAACAATGTAAAATTAAACATAGCCCGACATTAAATACGGTACAATGAAACAGTGCCCTACAGTGAACAATGTAAAATTAAACAGAGCACGACATTAAATACAGTACAATGTAACAGTGCCCTCCACTGAGCTAGGTAAAATTAAACACAGCCCGACATTAAATACGGTACAATTAAACAGTGCCCGACAGTGAACAATGTACAATTAAACACAGCCCGACATTAAATACGGTAAAATGAAACAGTGCCCTACACTGAACAAGGTAAAATTAAACAAACCCCGACATTAAATATGGTACAATGAAACAGTGCCCTACACTGAACAATGTAAAATTAAACACAGCCCGACATTAAATACGGTACAATGAAACAGTGCCCTACACCGAACAAGGTAAAATTAAACAGAGCCCGACATTAAATACAGTACAATGAAACAGTCCCCTACAGTGAACAATGTAAAATTAAACACAGCCCGACATTAAATGCGGTACAATGAAACAGTGCCCTACAGTGAACAATGTACAATTAATCACAGCCCGCCATTAAATACGGTAAAATGAAACAGTGCCCTACACTGAACAAGGTAAAATTAAACAGAGCCCGACATTAAATACAGTAAAATGAAACAGTGCCCTACAGTGAACAATGTACAATTAAACACAGCCCGACATTAAATGCGGTACAATGAAACAGTGCCCTACACTGATAATGTAAAATTAAACAGAGCACGACATTAAACACGGTGCAATGAATCAGTGCCCTATACTGAACAATGTAAAATAAAACAGAGCCCGACATTAAATACAGTACAATGAAACAGTGCCCTACAGTGAACAATGTAACATTAAACAGAGCCCGACATTAAATACAGTACAATGAAACAGTGCCCTACAGTGAACAATGTAAAATTAAACAGAGCACGACATTAAATACAGTACAATGTAACAGTGCCCTCCACTGAACATTGTTAACTTAAGCACAGCCCGACATTAAATACGGTACAATGAAACAGTGCCCTACAGTGAACAATGTAAAATTAAACAGAGCACGACATTAAATACAGTACAATGTAACAGTGCCCTCCACTGAACATTGTAAACTTAAACACAGCCCGACATTAAATACGGTACAATGAATCAGTGCTCTACACTGAACAATGTAAAATTAAACACATCTCGACATTAAATACAGCACAATGAAACAGTGCCCTACAGTGAACAATGTAAAATTAAATAGAGCACGACATTAAATACAGTACAATGTAACAGTGCCCTCCACTGAACATTGTAAACTTAAACACAGCCCGACATTAAATACGGTACAATGAATCAGTGCTCTACACTGAACAATGTAAAATTAAACACAGCCCGGCATTAAATACAGCACAATGAATCAGTGCCCAACACTGAACAATGTAAACTTAAGCACAGCCCGACATTAAATACGGTACAATGAAACAGTGACCTACAGTAAACAAGGCAAAATTAAACAGAGCCCGACATTAAATACGGTACAATGAAACAGTGCCCTACACTGAACAAGGTAAAATTAAACAGAGCCCGACATTAAATACAGTACAATGAAACAGTGCCCTACACTGAACAATGTAACATTAAACAGAGCCCGACATTAAATACGGGACAACGAAACAGTGCCCGACAGTGAACAAGGTAAAATTAAAGAGAGCCCAACATTAAATACAGCATAATGAAACAATGCCCTACAGTGAAGAATGTAAAATAAAACACAGCCCGACATTAAATACGGTACAATGAAATAGAGCCCTACACTGAACAATGTAAAATTAAACACAGCCCGACATTAAATACAGTACAATGAATCAGTGCCCAACACTGAACAATGTAAACTTAAACACAGTCCGACATTAAATACGGTACAATGAAACAGTGCCCTACACTGAACAATGTAACATTAAACAGAGCCCGACATTAAATACGGGACAACGGAACAGTGCCCGGCAGTGAACAAGGTAAAATTAAACAGAGCCCAACATTAAATACACCACAATGAAACAATGCCCGACAGTGAAGAATGTAAAATTAAACACAGCCCGACATTAAATGCAGTACAATGAAACAGTGACCTACAGTGAACAAGGTAAAATTAAACAGAGCCCAACATTAAATACGGTCGAATGAAATAGTGCACTGCACTGAACAATGTAAAATTAAACACAGCCCGACATTAAATACAGTACAATGAAACAGAGCCCTACAGTGAACAAGGTAAAATTAAACAGAGCCCGACATTAAATACCGTACAATGAAACAGTGCCCTACAAGCAACGAGGTAAAATTAAACAGAGCCCGACATTAAATACAGTGCAATGAAACAGTGCCCCACAGTGAACAATGTAAAATTAAACAGAGCCCGACATTAAATACAGTAAAATGAAACAGTGCCTACAGTGAAAAATGTACAATTAAACACAGCCCGACATTAAATGCGGCACAATGAAACAGTGCCCTACAGTGAACAATGTAAAATTAAACAGAGCCCGACATTAAATACGGTACAATGAAACAGTGCCCTACACTGAACAATGTAAAATTAAACAGAGCACGACATTAAACACGGTGCAATGAATCAGTGCCCTACACTGAACAATGTAAAATTAAACAGAGCACGACATTAAACACGGTGCAATGAATCAGTGCCCTACACTGAACAATGTAAAATAAAACAGAGCCCGACATCTAATACAGTACAATGAAACAGTGCCCTACAGTGAACAATGTAACATTAAACAGAGCCCGACATTAAATAAAGTGCAATGAAACAGTACCTACACTGAACAATGTAAAATTAATCAGAGCCCGACATTAAATACGGGACAATGAAACAGTGCCCGACAGTGAACAAGGTAAAATTAAACAGAGCCCAACATTAAATACAGCACAATGAAATAATGCCCTGCAGTAAAGAATGTAAAATTAAACAGAGCCCGACGTTAAATACGGTACAATGAAACAGTGCCCTACACTGAACAATGTAAACTTAAACACAGCCCGACATTAAATACGGTACAATGAAACAGTGCCCTACTGTGAACAATGTACAATTAAACACAGCCCGACATTGAATACGGTACTATGAAACAGTGCCCTACAGTGAACAATGCAAAATTAAACAGAGCCCGACATTAAATACAGTACAATGAAACAGTGCCGACAGTGAACAATGTAAAATTAACAGAGCCCGACATTAAATACTGTACAATGAAACAGTGCCCGACAGTGAACAAGGTAAAATTAAACAGAGCCCAACATTAAATACAGTACAATGAAACAATGCCCTAGAGTGAAGAATGTAACATTAAACAGAGCCCGACATTAAATACGGTACAATGAAACAGTGCCCTACAGTGAACAATGCAAAATTAAACAGAGCCCGACATTAAATACAGTACAATGAAACAGTGCCCGACAGTGAACAATGTAAAATTAACAGAGCCCGACATTAAATACTGTACAATGAAACAGTGCCCGACAGTGAACAAGGTAAAATTAAACACAGCCCAACATTAAATACAGTACAATGAAACAATGCCCTAGAGTGAAGAATGTAACATTAAACAGAGCCCGACATTAAATACGGTACAATGAAACAGTGCCCTACACTGAACATTGTAAAATTAAACAGAGCCCGACATTAAATACGGTGCAATGAATCAGTGCCCTACACTGAACAATGTAAAATAAAACACAGCCCGACATTAAATACGGTACAATGAAACAGTGCCCTGCACTGAACAATGTAAAATTAAACAGAGCCCGACATTAAATACGGTACAGTGAAACAGTGCCCTACACTGAACAATGTAAAATTAAACTCAGCCCGACATTAAATACAGTACAATGAAACAGTGACCTACAGTGAACAATGTAAAATTAAACATAGCCCGACATTAAATACGGTACAATGAAACAGTGCCCTACAGTGAACAATGTAAAATTAAACAGAGCACGACATTAAATACAGTACAATGTAACAGTGCCCTCCACTGAGCTAGGTAAAATTAAACACAGCCCGACATTAAATACGGTACAATTAAACAGTGCCCGACAGTGAATAATGTACAATTAAACACAGCCCGACATTAAATACGGTAAAATGAAACAGTGCCCTACACTGAACAAGGTAAAATTAAACAAAGCCCGACATTAAATATGGTACAATGAAACAGTGCCCTACACTGAACAATGTAAAATTAAACACAGCCCGACATTAAATACGGTACAATGAAACAGTGCCCTACACCGAACAAGGTAAAATTAAACAGAGCCCGACATTAAATACAGTACAATGAAACAGTCCCCTACAGTGAACAATGTAAAATTAAACACAGCCCGACATTAAATGCGGTACAATGAAACAGTGCCCTACAGTGAACAATGTACAATTAATCACAGCCCGCCATTAAATACGGTAAAATGAAACAGTGCCCTACACTGAACAAGGTAAAATTAAACAGAGCCCGACATTAAATACAGTAAAATGAAACAGTGCCCTACAGTGAACAATGTACAATTAAACACAGCCCGACATTAAATGCGGTACAATGAAACAGTGCCCTACACTGATAATGTAAAATTAAACAGAGCACGACATTAAACACGGTGCAATGAATCAGTGCCCTATACTGAACAATGTAAAATAAAACAGAGCCCGACATTAAATACAGTACAATGAAACAGTGCCCTACAGTGAACAATGTAACATTAAACAGAGCCCGACATTAAATACAGTACAATGAAACAGTGCCCTACAGTGAACAATGTAAAATTAAACAGAGCACGACATTAAATACAGTACAATGTAACAGTGCCCTCCACTGAACATTGTTAACTTAAGCACAGCCCGACATTAAATACGGTACAATGAAACAGTGCCCTACAGTGAACAATGTAAAATTAAACAGAGCACGACATTAAATACAGTACAATGTAACAGTGCCCTCCACTGAACATTGTAAACTTAAACACAGCCCGACATTAAATACGGTACAATGAATCAGTGCTCTACACTGAACAATGTAAAATTAAACACATCTCGACATTAAATACAGCACAATGAAACAGTGCCCTACAGTGAACAATGTAAAATTAAATAGAGCACGACATTAAATACAGTACAATGTAACAGTGCCCTCCACTGAACATTGTAAACTTAAACACAGCCCGACATTAAATACGGTACAATGAATCAGTGCTCTACACTGAACAATGTAAAATTAAACACAGCCCGGCATTAAATACAGCACAATGAATCAGTGCCCAACACTGAACAATGTAAACTTAAGCACAGCCCGACATTAAATACGGTACAATGAAACAGTGACCTACAGTAAACAAGGCAAAATTAAACAGAGCCCGACATTAAATACGGTACAATGAAACAGTGCCCTACACTGAACAAGGTAAAATTAAACAGAGCCCGACATTAAATACAGTACAATGAAACAGTGCCCTACACTGAACAATGTAACATTAAACAGAGCCCGACATTAAATACGGGACAACGAAACAGTGCCCGACAGTGAACAAGGTAAAATTAAAGAGAGCCCAACATTAAATACAGCATAATGAAACAATGCCCTACAGTGAAGAATGTAAAATAAAACACAGCCCGACATTAAATACGGTACAATGAAATAGAGCCCTACACTGAACAATGTAAAATTAAACACAGCCCGACATTAAATACAGTACAATGAATCAGTGCCCAACACTGAACAATGTAAACTTAAACACAGTCCGACATTAAATACGGTACAATGAAACAGTGCCCTACACTGAACAATGTAACATTAAACAGAGCCCGACATTAAATACGGGACAACGGAACAGTGCCCGGCAGTGAACAAGGTAAAATTAAACAGAGCCCAACATTAAATACACCACAATGAAACAATGCCCGACAGTGAAGAATGTAAAATTAAACACAGCCCGACATTAAATGCAGTACAATGAAACAGTGACCTACAGTGAACAAGGTAAAATTAAACAGAGCCCAACATTAAATACGGTCGAATGAAATAGTGCACTGCACTGAACAATGTAAAATTAAACACAGCCCGACATTAAATACAGTACAATGAAACAGAGCCCTACAGTGAACAAGGTAAAATTAAACAGAGCCCGACAATAAATACCGTACAATGAAACAGTGCCCTACAAGCAACGAGGTAAAATTAAACAGAGCCCGACATTAAATACAGTGCAATGAAACAGTGCCCCACAGTGAACAATGTAAAATTAAACAGAGCCCGACATTAAATACAGTAAAATGAAACAGTGCCTACAGTGAAAAATGTACAATTAAACACAGCCCGACATTAAATGCGGCACAATGAAACAGTGCCCTACAGTGAACAATGTAAAATTAAACAGAGCCCGACATTAAATACGGTACAATGAAACAGTGCCCTACACTGAACAATGTAAAATTAAACAGAGCACGACATTAAACACGGTGCAATGAATCAGTGCCCTACACTGAACAATGTAAAATTAAACAGAGCACGACATTAAACACGGTGCAATGAATCAGTGCCCTACACTGAACAATGTAAAATAAAACAGAGCCCGACATCTAATACAGTACAATGAAACAGTGCCCTACAGTGAACAATGTAACATTAAACAGAGCCCGACATTAAATAAAGTGCAATGAAACAGTACCTACACTGAACAATGTAAAATTAATCAGAGCCCGACATTAAATACGGGACAATGAAACAGTGCCCGACAGTGAACAAGGTAAAATTAAACAGAGCCCAACATTAAATACAGCACAATGAAATAATGCCCTGCAGTAAAGAATGTAAAATTAAACAGAGCCCGACATTAAATACGGTACAATGAAACAGTGCCCTACACTGAACAACGTAAAATTAAACACAGCCCGACAGTAAATACGGTACAATGAAACAGTGCCCTACACTGAACAATGTAAAATAAAACACAGCCCGACATTAAATACGGTACAATGAAACAGTGCCCTACACTGAACATTGTAAAATTAAACAGAGCCCGACATTAAATACGGTGCAATGAATCAGTGCCCTCCACTGAACAATGTAAAATAAAACACAGCCCGACATTAAATACGGTACAATGAAACAGTGCCCTACACTGAACAATGTAAAATTAAACAGAGCCCGACATTAAATACAGTACAATGAGACAGTGACCTACAGTGAACAATGTAAAATTAAACATAGCCCTACATTAAATACGGTACAATGAAACAGTGCCCTACACTGAACAATGTAAAATTAAACACAGCCCGACATTAAATACGGTACAATGAAACATTGCCCTACACCGAACAAGGTAAAATTAAACAGAGCCCGACATTAAATACAGTACAATGAAACAGTCCCCTACAGTGAACAATGTACAATTAAACACAGCCCGACACTAAATACGGTACAATTAAACAGTGCCCTACAGTGAACAATGTACAAGTAAACACAGCCCGACATTAAATACGGTACAATGAAACAGTGCCCTACAGTGAACAATGTAAAATTAAACAGAGCCCGACATTAAATACAGTACAATGAAACAGTGCCCTACAGTGAACAATGTAAAATTAACAGAACCCGACATTAAATACAGTACAATGAAACAGTGACCTACAGTAAACAAGGCAAAATTAAACAGAGCCCGACACTAAATACAGTGCAATGAAACAGTGCCCTACACTGAACAATGTAAAATTAATCAGAGCCCGACATTAAATACGGGACAATGAAACAGTGCCCGACAGTGAACAAGGTAAAATTAAACAGGCCCCAACATTAAATACAGCAAAATGAAACAATGCCCGACAGTGAAGAATGTAAAATTAAACAGAGCCCGACATTAAATACGGTACAATGAAACAGTGCCCTACACTGAACATTGTAAAATTAAACAGGGCCCGACATTAAATACGGTACAATGAAACAGTGCCCGACACTGAACAATGTAAAATAAAACACAGCCCGACATTAAATACGGTATAATGAAACAGTGCCATACACTGAACAATGTAAAATTAAACAGAGCCCGACATTAAATACTGTACAGTGAAACAGTGCCCTACACTGAACAATGTAAAATTAAACACAGCCCGACATTAAATACAGTACAATGAAACAGTGCCCTACAGTGAACAATGTACAATTAAACACAGCCCGACATTAAATACGGTACAATGAAACAGTGCCCGACACTGAACAAGGTAAAATTAACTCAGAGCCCGACATTAAATACAGTACAATGAAACAGTGCCCTACAGTGAACAATGTAAACTTAAACACAGCCCGACATTAAATACGGTACAATGAAAGAGTGCCCGACACTGAACAAGGTAAAATTAACTCAGAGCCCGACATTAAATACAGTACAATGAAACAGTGCCCTACAGTGAACAATGTAAACTTAAACACAGCCCGACATTAAATACGGTACAATGAAACAGTGCCCGACACTGAACAAGGTAAAATTAACTCAGAGCCCGACATTAAATACAGTACAATGAAACAGTGCCCTTCAGTGAACAATGTACAATTAAACACAGCCCGGCACTAAATACGGTACAATGAAACAGTGCCCTACAGTGAACAATGTACAATTAAACACAGCCCGACATGAAATACGGTACAATGAAACAGTGCCCTACATTGAACAATGTAAAATTAAACAGAGCCGGACATTAAATACAGTACAATGAAACAGTGCCCTACAGTGAACAATGTAAAATTAACAGAGCCCGACATTAAATACAGAACAATGAAACAGTGACCTACAGTAAACAAGGCAAAATTAAACAGAGCCCGACATTAAATACAGTACAATGAAAAAGGGCCCAACACTGAACAATGTAAAATAAAACAGAGCCCGACATTAAATACAGTACAATGAAACAGTGCCCTACAGTGAACAATGTACAATTAAACACAGCCCGACACTAAATACGGTACAATGAAACAGTGCCCTACAGTGAACAATGTACAATTAAACACAGCCCGCCAAGAAATACGGTACAATGAAACAGTGCCCTACATTGAACAATGTAAAATTAAACAGAGCCGGACATTAAATACAGTACAATGAAACAGTGCCCTACAGTGAACAATGTAAAATTAACAGAGCCCGACATTAAATACAGTACAATGAAACAGTGACCTACAGTAAACAAGGCAAAATTAAACAGAGCCCGACATTAAATACAGTACAATGAAACAGTGCCCTACACTGAACAATGTAAAATTAAACACAGCCCGACATTAAATACGGTACTGTGAAACAGTGCCCTACACTGAACAAGGTAAAATTAAACAGAGCCCGACATTAAATACAGTACAATGAAACAGTGCCCTACAGAGAACAATGTACAATTAAACACAGCCCGACACTAAATACGGTACAATGAAACAGTGCCCTACAGTGAACAATGTACAATTAAACACAGCCCGACATGAAATACGGTACAATGAAACAGTGCCCTACATTGAACAATGTAAAATTAAACAGAGCCGGACATTAAATACAGTACAATGAAACAGTGCCCTACAGTGAACAATGTAAAATTAACAGAGCCCGACATTAAATACAGTACAATGAAACAGTGCCCTACACTGAACAATGTAAAATTAAACAGAGCCCGACATTAAATACAGTACAATGAAACAGTGCCCTACAGTGAACAATGTACAATTAAACACAGCCCGACACTAAATACGGTACAATGAAACAGTGCCCTACAGTGAACAATGTACAATTAAACACAGCCCGACACTAAATACGGTACAATGAAACAGTGCCCTACAGTGAACAATGTACAATTAAACACAGCCCGACATGAAATACGGTACAATGAAACAGTGCCCTACACTGAACAATGTAAAATTGAACACAGCCCGACATTAAATACAGTACAATGAATCTGTGCCCTACACTGAACAATGTAAACTTAAACACAGCCCGACATTAAATACGGGACAATGAAACAGTGCCAGACAGTGAACAAGGTAAAATTAAACAGAGCCCAACATTAAATACAGCACAATGAAACAATGCCCTACAGTGAAGACTCTAAAATTAAACAGAGCCCGACGTTAAATACGGTACAATGAAACAGTGCCCTACACTGAACAATGTAAACTTAAACACAGCCCGACATTAAATACGGTACAATGAAACAGTGCCCTACTGTGAACAATGTACAATTAAACACAGCCCGACATTGAATACGGTACTATGAAACAGTGCCCTACAGTGAACAATGCAAAATTAAACAGAGCCCGACATTAAATACAGTACAATGAAACAGTGCCCGACAGTGAACAATGTAAAATTAACAGAGCCCGACATTAAATACTGTACAATGAAACAGTGCCCGACAGTGAACAAGGTAAAATTAAACAGAGCCCAACATTAAATACAGTACAATGAAACAATGCCCTAGAGTGAAGAATGTAACATTAAACAGAGCCCGACATTAAATACGGTACAATGAAACAGTGCCCTACACTGAACATTGTAAAATTAAACAGAGCCCGACATTAAATACAGTACAATGAAACAGTGCCCTACAGAGAACAATGTACAATTAAACACAGCCCGACACTAAATACGGTACAATGAAACAGTGCCCTACAGTGAACAATGTACAATTAAACACAGCCCGACATGAAATACGGTACAATGAAACAGTGCCCTACATTGAACAATGTAAAATTAAACAGAGCCGGACATTAAATACAGTACAATGAAACAGTGCCCTACAGTGAACAATGTAAAATTAACAGAGCCCGACATTAAATACAGTACAATGAAACAGTGCCCTACACTGAACAATGTAAAATTAAACAGAGCCCGACATTAAATACAGTACAATGAAACAGTGCCCTACAGTGAACAATGTACAATGAAACACAGCCCGACACTAAATACGGTACAATGAAACAGTGCCCTACAGTGAACAATGTACAATTAAACACAGCCCGACATGAAATACGGTACAATGAAACAGTGCCCTACACTGAACAATGTAAAATTGAACACAGCCCGACATTAAATACAGTACAATGAATCTGTGCCCTACACTGAACAATGCAAACTTAAACACAGCCCGACATTAAATACGGGACAATGAAACAGTGCCAGACAGTGAACAAGGTAAAATTAAACAGAGCCCAACATTAAATACAGCACAATGAAACAATGCCCTACAGTGAAGACTCTAAAATTAAACAGAGCCCGACGTTAAATACGGTACAATGAAACAGTGCCCTACACTGAACAATGTAAACTTAAACACAGCCCGACATTAAATACGGTACAATGAAACAGTGCCCTACTGTGAACAATGTACAATTAAACACAGCCCGACATTAAATACGGTACTATGAAACAGTGCCCTACAGTGAACAATGCAAAATTAAACAGAGCCCGACATTAAATACAGTACAATGAAACAGTGCCGACAGTGAACAATGTAAAATTAACAGAGCCCGACATTAAATACTGTACAATGAAACAGTGCCCGACAGTGAACAAGGTAAAATTAAACAGAGCCCAACATTAAATACAGTACAATGAAACAATGCCCTAGAGTGAAGAATGTAACATTAAACAGAGCCCGACATTAAATACGGTACAATGAAACAGTGCCCTACACTGAACATTGTAAAATTAAACAGAGCCCGACATTAAATACGGTGCAATGAATCAGTGCCCTACACTGAACAATGTAAAATAAAACACAGCCCGACATTAAATACGGTACAATGAAACAGTGCCCTGCACTGAACAATGTAAAATTAAACAGAGCCCGACATTAAATACGGTACAGTGAAACAGTGCCCTACACTGAACAATGTAAAATTAAACTCAGCCCGACATTAAATACAGTACAATGAAACAGTGACCTACAGTGAACAATGTAAAATTAAACATAGCCCGACATTAAATACGGTACAATGAAACAGTGCCCTACAGTGAACAATGTAAAATTAAACATAGCCCGACATTAAATACGGTACAATTAAACAGTGCCCGACAGTGAACAATGTACAATTAAACACAGCCCGACATTAAATACGGTAAAATGAAACAGTGCCCTACACTGAACAAGGTAAAATTAAACAAAGCCCGACATTGAATACGGTACTATGAAACAGTGCCCTACAGTGAACAATGCAAAATTAAACAGAGCCCGACATTAAATACAGTACAATGAAACAGTGCCCGACAGTGAACAATGTAAAATTAACAGAGCCCGACATTAAATACTGTACAATGAAACAGTGCCCGACAGTGAACAAGGTAAAATTAAACACAGCCCAACATTAAATACAGTACAATGAAACAATGCCCTAGAGTGAAGAATGTAACATTAAACAGAGCCCGACATTAAATACGGTACAATGAAACAGTGCCCTACACTGAACATTGTAAAATTAAACAGAGCCCGACATTAAATACGGTGCAATGAATCAGTGCCCTACACTGAACAATGTAAAATAAAACACAGCCCGACATTAAATACGGTACAATGAAACAGTGCCCTGCACTGAACAATGTAAAATTAAACAGAGCCCGACATTAAATACGGTACAGTGAAACAGTGCCCTACACTGAACAATGTAAAATTAAACTCAGCCCGACATTAAATACAGTACAATGAAACAGTGACCTACAGTGAACAATGTAAAATTAAACATAGCCCGACATTAAATACGGTACAATGAAACAGTGCCCTACAGTGAACAATGTAAAATTAAACAGAGCACGACATTAAATACAGTACAATGTAACAGTGCCCTCCACTGAGCTAGGTAAAATTAAACACAGCCCGACATTAAATACGGTACAATTAAACAGTGCCCGACAGTGAACAATGTACAATTAAACACAGCCCGACATTAAATACGGTAAAATGAAACAGTGCCCTACACTGAACAAGGTAAAATTAAACAAAGCCCGACATTAAATATGGTACAATGAAACAGTGCCCTACACTGAACAATGTAAAATTAAACACAGCCCGACATTAAATACGGTACAATGAAACAGTGCCCTACACCGAACAAGGTAAAATTAAACAGAGCCCGACATTAAATACAGTACAATGAAACAGTGCCCTACAGAGAACAATGTACAATTAAACACAGCCCGACACTAAATACGGTACAATGAAACAGTGCCCTACAGTGAACAATGTACAATTAAACACAGCCCGACATGAAATACGGTACAATGAAACAGTGCCCTACATTGAACAATGTAAAATTAAACAGAGCCGGACATTAAATACAGTACAATGAAACAGTGCCCTACAGTGAACAATGTAAAATTAACAGAGCCCGACATTAAATACAGTACAATGAAACAGTGCCCTACACTGAACAATGTAAAATTAAACAGAGCCCGACATTAAATACAGTACAATGAAACAGTGCCCTACAGTGAACAATGTACAATTAAACACAGCCCGACACTAAATACGGTACAATGAAACAGTGCCCTACAGTGAACAATGTACAATTAAACACAGCCCGACATGAAATACGGTACAATGAAACAGTGCCCTACACTGAACAATGTAAAATTGAACACAGCCCGACATTAAATACAGTACAATGAATCTGTGCCCTACACTGAACAATGCAAACTTAAACACAGCCCGACATTAAATACGGGACAATGAAACAGTGCCAGACAGTGAACAAGGTAAAATTAAACAGAGCCCAACATTAAATACAGCACAATGAAACAATGCCCTACAGTGAAGACTCTAAAATTAAACAGAGCCCGACGTTAAATACGGTACAATGAAACAGTGCCCTACACTGAACAATGTAAACTTAAACACAGCCCGACATTAAATACGGTACAATGAAACAGTGCCCTACTGTGAACAATGTACAATTAAACACAGCCCGACATTGAATACGGTACTATGAAACAGTGCCCTACAGTGAACAATGCAAAATTAAACAGAGCCCGACATTAAATACAGTACAATGAAACAGTGCCGACAGTGAACAATGTAAAATTAACAGAGCCCGACATTAAATACTGTACAATGAAACAGTGCCCGACAGTGAACAAGGTAAAATTAAACAGAGCCCAACATTAAATACAGTACAATGAAACAATGCCCTAGAGTGAAGAATGTAACATTAAACAGAGCCCGACATTAAATACGGTACAATGAAACAGTGCCCTACACTGAACATTGTAAAATTAAACAGAGCCCGACATTAAATACGGTGCAATGAATCAGTGCCCTACACTGAACAATGTAAAATAAAACACAGCCCGACATTAAATACGGTACAATGAAACAGTGCCCTGCACTGAACAATGTAAAATTAAACAGAGCCCGACATTAAATACGGTACAGTGAAACAGTGCCCTACACTGAACAATGTAAAATTAAACTCAGCCCGACATTAAATACAGTACAATGAAACAGTGACCTACAGTGAACAATGTAAAATTAAACATAGCCCGACATTAAATACGGTACAATGAAACAGTGCCCTACAGTGAACAATGTAAAATTAAACATAGCCCGACATTAAATACGGTACAATTAAACAGTGCCCGACAGTGAACAATGTACAATTAAACACAGCCCGACATTAAATACGGTAAAATGAAACAGTGCCCTACACTGAACAAGGTAAAATTAAACAAAGCCCGACATTGAATACGGTACTATGAAACAGTGCCCTACAGTGAACAATGCAAAATTAAACAGAGCCCGACATTAAATACAGTACAATGAAACAGTGCCCGACAGTGAACAATGTAAAATTAACAGAGCCCGACATTAAATACTGTGCAATGAAACAGTGCCCTGCACTGAACAAGGTAAAATTAAACACAGCCCAACATTAAATACAGTACAATGAAACAATGCCCTAGAGTGAAGAATGTAACATTAAACAGAGCCCGACATTAAATACGGTACAATGAAACAGTGCCCTACACTGAACATTGTAAAATTAAACAGAGCCCGACATTAAATACGGTGCAATGAATCAGTGCCCTACACTGAACAATGTAAAATAAAACACAGCCCGACATTAAATACGGTACAATGAAACAGTGCCCTGCACTGAACAATGTAAAATTAAACAGAGCCCGACATTAAATACGGTACAGTGAAACAGTGCCCTACACTGAACAATGTAAAATTAAACTCAGCCCGACATTAAATACAGTACAATGAAACAGTGACCTACAGTGAACAATGTAAAATTAAACATAGCCCGACATTAAATACGGTACAATGAAACAGTGCCCTACAGTGAACAATGTAAAATTAAACAGAGCACGACATTAAATACAGTACAATGTAACAGTGCCCTCCACTGAGCTAGGTAAAATTAAACACAGCCCGACATTAAATACGGTACAATTAAACAGTGCCCGACAGTGAACAATGTACAATTAAACACAGCCCGACATTAAATACGGTAAAATGAAACAGTGCCCTACACTGAACAAGGTAAAATTAAACAAAGCCCGACATTAAATATGGTACAATGAAACAGTGCCCTACACTGAACAATGTAAAATTAAACACAGCCCGACATTAAATACGGTACAATGAAACAGTGCCCTACACCGAACAAGGTAAAATTAAACAGAGCCCGACATTAAATACAGTACAATGAAACAGTCCCCTACAGTGAACAATGTAAAATTAAACACAGCCCGACATTAAATGCGGTACAATGAAACAGTGCCCTACAGTGAACAATGTACAATTAATCACAGCCCGACATTAAATACGGTACAATGAAACAGTGCCCTACACTGAACAATGTAAACTTAAACACAGCCCGACATTAAATACGGCACAATGAAACAGTGCCCTACTGTGAACAATGTACAATTAAACACAGCCCGACATTGAATACGGTACTATGAAACAGTGCCCTACAGTGAACAATGCAAAATTAAACAGAGCCCGACATTAAATACAGTACAATGAAACAGTGCCCGACAGTGAACAATGTAAAATTAACAGAGCCCGACATTAAATACTGTACAATGAAACAGTGCCCGACAGTGAACAAGGTAAAATTAAACAGAGCCCAACATTAAATACAGTACAATGAAACAATGCCCTAGAGTGAAGAATGTAACATTAAACAGAGCCCGACATTAAATACGGTACAATGAAACAGTGCCCTACACTGAACATTGTAAAATTAAACAGAGCCCGACATTAAATACAGTACAATGAAACAGTGCCCTACAGAGAACAATGTACAATTAAACACAGCCCGACACTAAATACGGTACAATGAAACAGTGCCCTACAGTGAACAATGTACAATTAAACACAGCCCGACATGAAATACGGTACAATGAAACAGTGCCCTACATTGAACAATGTAAAATTAAACAGAGCCGGACATTAAATACAGTACAATGAAACAGTGCCCTACAGTGAACAATGTAAAATTAACAGAGCCCGACATTAAATACAGTACAATGAAACAGTGCCCTACACTGAACAATGTAAAATTAAACAGAGCCCGACATTAAATACAGTACAATGAAACAGTGCCCTACAGTGAACAATGTACAATTAAACACAGCCCGACACTAAATACGGTACAATGAAACAGTGCCCTACAGTGAACAATGTACAATTAAACACAGCCCGACATGAAATACGGTACAATGAAACAGTGCCCTACACTGAACAATGTAAAATTGAACACAGCCCGACATTAAATACAGTACAATGAATCTGTGCCCTACACTGAACAATGCAAACTTAAACACAGCCCGACATTAAATACGGGACAATGAAACAGTGCCAGACAGTGAACAAGGTAAAATTAAACAGAGCCCAACATTAAATACAGCACAATGAAACAATGCCCTACAGTGAAGACTCTAAAATTAAACAGAGCCCGACGTTAAATACGGTACAATGAAACAGTGCCCTACACTGAACAATGTAAACTTAAACACAGCCCGACATTAAATACGGTACAATGAAACAGTGCCCTACTGTGAACAATGTACAATTAAACACAGCCCGACATTGAATACGGTACTATGAAACAGTGCCCTACAGTGAACAATGCAAAATTAAACAGAGCCCGACATTAAATACAGTACAATGAAACAGTGCCGACAGTGAACAATGTAAAATTAACAGAGCCCGACATTAAATACTGTACAATGAAACAGTGCCCGACAGTGAACAAGGTAAAATTAAACAGAGCCCAACATTAAATACAGTACAATGAAACAATGCCCTAGAGTGAAGAATGTAACATTAAACAGAGCCCGACATTAAATACGGTACAATGAAACAGTGCCCTACAGTGAACAATGCAAAATTAAACAGAGCCCGACATTAAATACAGTACAATGAAACAGTGCCCGACAGTGAACAATGTAAAATTAACAGAGCCCGACATTAAATACTGTACAATGAAACAGTGCCCGACAGTGAACAAGGTAAAATTAAACACAGCCCAACATTAAATACAGTACAATGAAACAATGCCCTAGAGTGAAGAATGTAACATTAAACAGAGCCCGACATTAAATACGGTACAATGAAACAGTGCCCTACACTGAACATTGTAAAATTAAACAGAGCCCGACATTAAATACGGTGCAATGAATCAGTGCCCTACACTGAACAATGTAAAATAAAACACTGCCCGACATTAAATACGGTACAATGAAACAGTGCCCTGCACTGAACAATGTAAAATTAAACAGAGCCCGACATTAAATACGGTACAGTGAAACAGTGCCCTACACTGAACAATGTAAAATTAAACTCAGCCCGACATTAAATACAGTACAATGAAACAGTGACCTACAGTGAACAATGTAAAATTAAACATAGCCCGACATTAAATACGGTACAATGAAACAGTGCCCTACAGTGAACAATGTAAAATTAAACAGAGCACGACATTAAATACAATGTAACAGTGCCCTCCACTGAGCTAGGTAAAATTAAACACAGCCCGACATTAAATACGGTACAATTAAACAGTGCCCGACAGTGAACAATGTACAATTAAACACAGCCCGACATTAAATACGGTAAAATGAAACAGTGCCCTACACTGAACAAGGTAAAATTAAACAAAGCCCGACATTAAATATGGTACAATGAAACAGTGCCCTACACTGAACAATGTAAAATTAAACACAGCCCGACATTAAATACGGTACAATGAAACAGTGCCCTACACCGAACAAGGTAAAATTAAACAGAGCCCGACATTAAATACAGTACAATGAAACAGTCCCCTACAGTGAACAATGTAAAATTAAACACAGCCCGACATTAAATGCGGTACAATGAAACAGTGCCCTACAGTGAACAATGTACAATTAATCACAGCCCGCCATTAAATACGGTAAAATGAAACAGTGCCCTACACTGAACAAGGTAAAATTAAACAGAGCCCGACATTAAATACAGTAAAATGAAACAGTGCCCTACAGTGAACAATGTACAATTAAACACAGCCCGACATTAAATGCGGTACAATGAAACAGTGCCCTACACTGATAATGTAAAATTAAACAGAGCACGACATTAAACACGGTGCAATGAATCAGTGCCCTATACTGAACAATGTAAAATAAAACAGAGCCCGACATTAAATACAGTACAATGAAACAGTGCCCTACAGTGAACAATGTAACATTAAACAGAGCCCGACATTAAATACAGTACAATGAAACAGTGCCCTACAGTGAACAATGTAAAATTAAACAGAGCACGACATTAAATACAGTACAATGTAACAGTGCCCTCCACTGAACATTGTTAACTTAAGCACAGCCCGACATTAAATACGGTACAATGAAACAGTGTCCTACAGTGAACAATGTAAAATTAAACAGAGCACGACATTAAATACAGTACAATGTAACAGTGCCCTCCACTGAACATTGTAAACTTAAACACAGCCCGACATTAAATACGGTACAATGAATCAGTGCTCTACACTGAACAATGTAAAATTAAACACATCTCGACATTAAATACAGCACAATGAAACAGTGCCCTACAGTGAACAATGTAAAATTAAATAGAGCACGACATTAAATACAGTACAATGTAACAGTGCCCTCCACTGAACATTGTAAACTTAAACACAGCCCGACATTAAATACGGTACAATGAATCAGTGCTCTACACTGAACAATGTAAAATTAAACACAGCCCGGCATTAAATACAGCACAATGAATCAGTGCCCAACACTGAACAATGTAAACTTAAGCACAGCCCGACATTAAATACGGTACAATGAAACAGTGACCTACAGTAAACAAGGCAAAATTAAACAGAGCCCGACATTAAATACGGTACAATGAAACAGTGCCCTACACTGAACAAGGTAAAATTAAACAGAGCCCGACATTAAATACAGTACAATGAAACAGTGCCCTACACTGAACAATGTAACATTAAACAGAGTCCGACATTAAATACGGGACAACGAAACAGTGCCCGACAGTGAACAAGGTAAAATTAAAGAGAGCCCAACATTAAATACAGCATAATGAAACAATGCCCTACAGTGAAGAATGTAAAATAAAACACAGCCCGACATTAAATACGGTACAATGAAATAGAGCCCTACACTGAACAATGTAAAATTAAACACAGCCCGACATTAAATACAGTACAATGAATCAGTGCCCAACACTGAACAATGTAAACTTAAACACAGTCCGACATTAAATACGGTACAATGAAACAGTGCCCTACACTGAACAATGTAACATTAAACAGAGCCCGACATTAAATACGGGACAACGGAACAGTGCCCGGCAGTGAACAAGGTAAAATTAAACAGAGCCCAACATTAAATACACCACAATGAAACAATGCCCGACAGTGAAGAATGTAAAATTAAACACAGCCCGACATTAAATGCAGTACAATGAAACAGTGACCTACAGTGAACAAGGTAAAATTAAACAGAGCCCAACATTAAATACGGTCGAATGAAATAGTGCACTGCACTGAACAATGTAAAATTAAACACAGCCCGACATTAAATACAGTACAATGAAACAGAGCCCTACAGTGAACAAGGTAAAATTAAACAGAGCCCGACATTAAATACCGTACAATGAAACAGTGCCCTACAAGCAACGAGGTAAAATTAAACAGAGCCCGACATTAAATACAGTGCAATGAAACAGTGCCCCACAGTGAACAATGTAAAATTAAACAGAGCCCGACATTAAATACAGTAAAATGAAACAGTGCCTACAGTGAACAATGTACAATTAAACACAGCCCGACATTAAATGCGGCACAATGAAACAGTGCCCTACAGTGAACAAAGTAAAATTAAACAGAGCCCGACATTAAATACGGTACAATGAAACAGTGCCCTACACTGAACAATGTAAAATTAAACAGAGCACGACATTAAACACGGTGCAATGAATCAGTGCCCTACACTGAACAATGTAAAATTAAACAGAGCACGACATTAAACACGGTGCAATGAATCAGTGCCCTACACTGAACAATGTAAAATAAAACAGAGCCCGACATCAAATACAGTACAATGAAACAGTGCCCTACAGTGAACAATGTAACATTAAACAGAGCCCGACATTAAATACAGTAAAATGAAACAGTGCCCTACAGTGAACAATGTACAATTAAACAGAGCCCGACATTAAATACAGTACAATGAAACAGTGCCCTACACTGAACAATGTAACATTAAACAGAGCCCGACATTAAATACGGGACAACGAAACAGTGCCCGACAGTGAACAAGGTAAAATTAAAGAGAGCCCAACATTAAATACAGCATAATGAAACAATGCCCTACAGTGAAGAATGTAAAATAAAACACAGCCCGACATTAAATACGGTACAATGAAATAGAGCCCTACACTGAACAATGTAAAATTAAACACAGCCCGACATTAAATACAGTACAATGAATCAGTGCCCAACACTGAACAATGTAAACTTAAACACAGTCCGACATTAAATACGGTACAATGAAACAGTGCCCTACACTGAACAATGTAACATTAAACAGAGCCCGACATTAAATACGGGACAACGGAACAGTGCCCGGCAGTGAACAAGGTAAAATTAAACAGAGCCCAACATTAAATACACCACAATGAAACAATGCCCGACAGTGAAGAATGTAAAATTAAACACAGCCCGACATTAAATGCAGTACAATGAAACAGTGACCTACAGTGAACAAGGTAAAATTAAACAGAGCCCAACATTAAATACGGTCGAATGAAATAGTGCACTGCACTGAACAATGTAAAATTAAACACAGCCCGACATTAAATACAGTACAATGAAACAGAGCCCTACAGTGAACAAGGTAAAATTAAACAGAGCCCGACATTAAATACCGTACAATGAAACAGTGCCCTACAAGCAACGAGGTAAAATTAAACAGAGCCCGACATTAAATACAGTGCAATGAAACAGTGCCCCACAGTGAACAATGTAAAATTAAACAGAGCCCGACATTAAATACAGTAAAATGAAACAGTGCCTACAGTGAACAATGTACAATTAAACACAGCCCGACATTAAATGCGGCACAATGAAACAGTGCCCTACAGTGAACAAAGTAAAATTAAACAGAGCCCGACATTAAATACGGTACAATGAAACAGTGCCCTACACTGAACAATGTAAAATTAAACAGAGCACGACATTAAACACGGTGCAATGAATCAGTGCCCTACACTGAACAATGTAAAATTAAACAGAGCACGACATTAAACACGGTGCAATGAATCAGTGCCCTACACTGAACAATGTAAAATAAAACAGAGCCCGACATCAAATACAGTACAATGAAACAGTGCCCTACAGTGAACAATGTAACATTAAACAGAGCCCGACATTAAATACAGTAAAATGAAACAGTGCCCTACAGTGAACAATGTACAATTAAACAGAGCCCGACATTAAATACAGTACAATGAAACAGTGCCCTACACTGAACAATGTAACATTAAACAGAGCCCGACATTAAATACGGGACAACGAAACAGTGCCCGACAGTGAACAAGGTAAAATTAAAGAGAGCCCAACATTAAATACAGCATAATGAAACAATGCCCTACAGTGAAGAATGTAAAATAAAACACAGCCCGACATTAAATACGGTACAATGAAATAGAGCCCTACACTGAACAATGTAAAATTAAACACAGCCCGACATTAAATACAGTACAATGAATCAGTGCCCAACACTGAACAATGTAAACTTAAACACAGTCCGACATTAAATACGGTACAATGAAACAGTGCCCTACACTGAACAATGTAACATTAAACAGAGCCCGACATTAAATACGGGACAACGGAACAGTGCCCGGCAGTGAACAAGGTAAAATTAAACAGAGCCCAACATTAAATACACCACAATGAAACAATGCCCGACAGTGAAGAATGTAAAATTAAACACAGCCCGACATTAAATGCAGTACAATGAAACAGTGACCTACAGTGAACAAGGTAAAATTAAACAGAGCCCAACATTAAATACGGTCGAATGAAATAGTGCACTGCACTGAACAATGTAAAATTAAACACAGCCCGACATTAAATACAGTACAATGAAACAGAGCCCTACAGTGAACAAGGTAAAATTAAACAGAGCCCGACATTAAATACCGTACAATGAAACAGTGCCCTACAAGCAACGAGGTAAAATTAAACAGAGCCCGACATTAAATACAGTGCAATGAAACAGTGCCCCACAGTGAACAATGTAAAATTAAACAGAGCCCGACATTAAATACAGTAAAATGAAACAGTGCCTACAGTGAACAATGTACAATTAAACACAGCCCGACATTAAATGCGGCACAATGAAACAGTGCCCTACAGTGAACAATGTAAAATTAAACAGAGCCCGACATTAAATACGGTACAATGAAACAGTGCCCTACACTGAACAATGTAAAATTAAACAGAGCACGACATTAAACACGGTGCAATGAATCAGTGCCCTACACTGAACAATGTAAAATTAAACAGAGCACGACATTAAACACGGTGCAATGAATCAGTGCCCTACACTGAACAATGTAAAATAAAACAGAGCCCGACATCAAATACAGTACAATGAAACAGTGCCCTACAGTGAACAATGTAACATTAAACAGAGCCCGACATTAAATACAGTAAAATGAAACAGTGCCCTACAGTGAACAATGTACAATTAAACACAGCCCGACATTAAATACGGTACAATGAAACAGTGCCCTACAGTGAACAATGTACAATTAAACACAGCCCGACATTAAATACAGTACAATGTAACAGTGCTCCACTGATGAAGGTAAAATTAAACACAGCCCGACATTAAATGCAGTGCAATGAAACAGTGACCTACAGTGAACAAGGTAAAATTAAACAGAGCCCGACATTTAATACAGTACAATGAAACAGTACCCTACAAGCTACAATGTAAAATTAAACAGAGCTCGATATTAAATGAGGTACAATGAAACAGTGCCCTACAAGCAACAAGGTATTATTAAACAGAGCCCAACATTAAATACGGTAGAATGAAACAGTGCCCTACACTGAACAATGTAACATTAAACAGAACCCGACATTAAATACGGGACAACGGAACAGTGCCCGACAGTGAACAAGGTAAAAATAAACAGAGCCCAACATTAAATACACCACAAAGAAACAATGCCCGACAGTGAAAAATTTAAAATTAAACATAGCCCGACATTACATACGGTACAATGAAACAGTGCCCTACAGTGAACAATGTAAAATTAAACAGAGCACGACATTAAATACAGTACAATGTAACAGTGCCCTCCACTGAGCAAGGTAAAATTAAACACAGCCCGACATAAAATACGGTACAATTAAACAGTGCCCTGCACTGAACAATGTAAAATTAAACACAGCCCGACATTAAATACGGTAAAATGAAACAGTGCCCTACACTGAGCAAGGTAAAATTAAACGGAGCCCAACATTAAATACAGTACAATGAAACAGTTCCCTACAGTGAACAATGTACAATTAAACAGAGCCCGACATTAAATACGGTACAATGAATCAGTGCCCTACCAGCAACAATGTAAAATTAAACAGAGCCCGACATTAAATACGGTACAATGAAACAGTGCCCTACAGTGAACAACGTAAAATTAAACAGAGCCCGACATTAAATACAGTACAATGAAACAGGGCCCTAATGTGAACAATGTAAAATAAAACAGAGCCCGACATTAAATACAGTACAATGAAACAGTGCCCGACAAGCAACGAGGTAAAATTTAACAGAGCCCGACATTAAATACAGTGCAATGAAACAGTGCCCTACAGTGAACAATGTAAAATTAAACACAGCCCGACATTAAATGCAGTACAATGAAACAGTGACCTACAGTGAACAAGGTAAAATTAAACAGAGCCCGACATTAAATACAGTACAATGAAACAGTGCCCTACAAGCTACAATGTAAAATTAAACAGAGCTCGACATTAAATGCGGTACAATGAAACAGTGCCCTACAAGCAACAAGGTAAAATTAAACAGAGCCCAACATTAAATACGGTAGAATGAAACAGTGCACTACACTGAACAATGTAAAATTAAACATAGCCCGACATTAAATACGGTGCAATGAAACATGACCTACAGTGAACATGGTAAAATTAAACAGAGCCCGACATTAAATACGGTACAATGAAACAGTGCCCTACACTTAACAAGGTAAAATTAAACATAGCCCGACATTAAATACAGTACAATGAAACAGTGACCTACAGTGAACAATGTAAAATTAAACATAGCCCGACATTAAATACGGTACAATGAAACAGTGCCCTACAGTGAACAATGTAAAATTAAACAGAGCACGACATTAAATACAGTACAATGTAACAGTGCCCTCCACTGAGCAAGGTAAAATTAAACACAGCCCGACATTAAATACGGTACAATGAAACAGTGCCCTACACTGAACAATGTAAAATTAAACACAGCCCGACATTAAATACGGTACAATGAATCAGTGCCCTACACTGAACAATGTAAAATTAAACACAGCCATGCATTAAATACAGCACAATGAAACAGAGCCCTACAGTGAACAAGGTAAAATTAAACTGAGCCCGACATTAAATACCGTACAATGAAACAGTGCCCTACAAGCAACGAGGTAAAATTAAACAGAGACCGACATTAAATACAGTGCAATGAAACAGTGCCCCACAGTGAACAATGTAAAATTAAACAGAGCCCGACATTAAATACAGTAAAATGAAACAGTGCCCTACAGTGAACAGTGTACAATTAAACACAGCCCGACATTAAATGCGGTACAATGAAACAGTGCCCTACAGTGAACAATGTAAAATTAAACAGAGCCCGACATTAAATACGGTACAATGAAACAGTGCCCTACACTGAACAATGTAAAATTACACAGAGCACGACATTAAACACGGTGCAATGAATCAGTGCCCTACACTGAACAAAGTAAAATATAACAGAGCCCGACATTAAATACAGTACAATGAAACAGTGCCCTACAGTGAACAATGTAACATTAAACAGAGCCCGACATTAAATACAGTACAATGAAACAGTGCCCTACAGTGAACAATGTAAAATTAAACAGAGCACGACATTAAATACGGGACAACGGAACAGTGCCCGACAGTGAACAAGGTAAAAATAAACAGAGCCCAACATTAAATACACCACAATGAAACAATGCCCGACAGTGAAAAATTTAAAATTAAACATAGCCCGACATTAAATACAGTACAATGAAACAGTTCCCTACAGTGAACAATGTACAATTAAACAGAGCCCGACATTAAATACGGTACAATGAAACAGTGCCCTACAGTGAACAATGTAAAATTAAACAGAGCCCGACATTAAATACGGTACAATGAAACAGTGCCCTACACTGAACAATATAAAATTAAACAGAGCACGACATTAAACACGGTGCAATGAATCAGTGCCCTACACTAAACAAAGTAAAATATAACAGAGCCCGACATTAAATACAGTACAATGAAACAGTGCCCTACAGTGAACAATGTAACATTAAACAGAGCCCGACATTTAATACAGTACAATGAAACAGTGCCCTACAGTGAACAATGTAAAATTAAACAGAGCACGACATTAAATACAGTACAATGTAACAGTGCCCTCCACTGATGAAGGTAAAATTAAACACAGCCCGACATTAAATGCAGTACAATGAAACAGTGACCTACAGTGAACAATGTAAAATTAAACACAGCCCGACATTAAATGCAGTGCAATGAAACAGTGACCTACAGTGAACAAGGTAAAATTGAACAGAGCCCGACATTAAATAAATTTCAATGAAACAGTACCCTACAAGCTACAATGTAAAATTAAACAGAGCTCGATATTAAATGCGGTACAATGAAACAGTGCCCTACAAGCAACAAGGTATTATTAAACAGAGCCCAACATTAAATACGGTAGAATGAAACAGTGCCCTACACTGAACAATGTAACATTAAACAGAACCCGACATTAAATACGGGACAACGGAACAGTGCCCGACAGTGAACAAGGTAAAAATAAACAGAGCCCAACATTAAATACACCACAATGAAACAATGCCCGACAGTGAAAAATTTAAAATTAAACATAGCCCGACATTAAATACAGTACAATGAAACAGTTCCCTACAGTGAACAATGTACAATTAAACAGAGCCCGACATTAAATACGGTACAATGAAACAGTGCCCTACAGTGAACAAGGTAAAATTAAACAGAGCCCGATATTAAATACGGTACAATGAAACAGTGCCCTACACTGAACAAGGTAAAATTAAACAGAGCCCGACATTAAATACGGTACAATGAATCAGTGCCCTACCAGCAACAATGTAAAATTAAACAGAGCCCGACATTAAATACGGTACAATGAAACAGTGCCCTACAGTGAACAATGTAAAATAAAACAGAGCCCGACATTAAATACAGTACAATGAAACAGTGCCCGACAAGCAACGAGGTAAAATTAAACAGAGCCCGACATTAAATACAGTGCAATGAAACAGTGCCCTACAGTGAACAATGTAAAATTAAACACAGCCCGACATTAAATGCAGCACAATGAAACAGTGACCTACAGTGAACAAGGTAAAATTAAACAGAGCCCGATATTAAATACGGTACAATGAAACAGTGCCCTACACTGAACAAGGTAAAATTAAACAGAGCCCGACATTAAATACGGTACAATGAATCAGTGCCCTACCAGCAACAATGTAAAATTAAACAGAGCCCGACATTAAATACGGTACAATGAAACAGTGCCCTACAGTGAACAATGTAAAATAAAACAGAGCCCGACATTAAATACAGGACAATGAAACAGTGCCCTACAAGCTACAATGTAAAATTAAACAGAGCTCGACATTAAATGCGGTACAATGAAACAGTGCCCTACAAGCAACAAGGTAAAATTAAACAGAGCCCAACATTAAAGACAGTACAATGAAACAGTGCCCTACACTGAATAACGTAAAATTAAACACAGCCCGACAATAAATACGGTACAATGAAACAGTGCCCTACACTGAACAAGGTAAAATTAAACAGAGCCCGACATTAAATACAGTACAATGAAACAGTGACCTACAGTGAACAATGTAAAATTAAACATAGCCCGACATTAAATACGGTACAATGAAACAGTGCCCTACAGTGAACAATGTAAAATTAAACAGAGCACGACATTAAATACAGTACAATGTAACAGTGCCCTCCACTGAGCAAGGTAAAATTAAACACAGCCCGACATTAAATACGGTACAATGATACAGTGCCCTACACTGAACAATGTAAACTTAAACACAGCCCGACATTAAATACGGTACAATGAATCAGTGCCCTACACTGAACAATGTAAAATTAAACACAGCCATGCATTAAATACAGCACAATGAAACAGTGACCTACAGTAAACAAGGCAAAATTTAACAGAGCCCGACATTAAAGACAGTACAATGAAACAGTGCCCTACACTGAATAACGTAAAATTAAACACAGCCCGACATTAAATACGGTACAATGAAACAGTGCCCTACACTGAACAAGGTAAAATTAATCAGAGCCCGACATTAAATACAGTACAATGAAACAGTGCATTACAGTGAACAATGTACAATTAAACACAGGCCGACATTAAATACGGTACAATGAAACAGTGCCCTACAGTGAACAATGTACAATTAAAGACTGCCCGACAGTAAATACGGTACAATGAAACAGTGCCCTACACTGAACAAGGTAAAATTAAACAGAGCCCAACATTAAATACGTTACAATGAAACAGTGCCCTACACTGAACAAGGTAAAATTAAACAGAGCCCGACATTAAATACGGTACAATGAAACAGTGCCCTACAGTGAACAATGTAAAATTAAACACAGCCCGACATTAAATACGGTACAATGAATCAGTGCCCTACACTGAACAATGTAAAATTAAACAGAGCCCAACATTAAATACGGTAGAATGAAACAGTGCCCTACAGCGAACAATGTAAAATTAAACAGATCCCGGCATTAAATACGGTACAATGAATCAGTGCCCTACACTGAACAATGTAAAATTAAACACAGCCCGACATTAAATACAGTACAATGAAACAGTGCCCTACAGTGAACAAGGGAAAATTAAACAGAGCCCGACCTTAAATACAGTACAATGAAACAGTGCCCTACAGTGAACAAGGTAAAATTAAACAGAGCCCGACATTATATACAGTGCAATGAAACAGTGCCCTACAGTGAACAATGTAAAATTAAACAGAGCCCGACATTAAATGCAGTACAATGAAACAGTGACCTACAGTGAACAAGGTAAAATTAAACAGAGCCCGACATTAAATACAGTACAATGAAACAGTGCCCTACACTGAACAATGTAACATTAAACAGAGCCCGACATTAAATACGGGACAATGAAACAGTGCCCTACAAGCAACGAGGTAAAATTAAACAGAGCCCGACATTAAATACAGTGCAATGAAACAGTGCCCTACAGTGAACAATGTATAATTAAACAGAGCCCGACATTAAATGCAGTACAATGAAACAGTGACCTACAGTGAACAAGGTAAAATTAAACAGAGCCCGACATTAAATACAGCACAATGAAACAATGCCCTACAGTGAACAATGTAAAGTTAAACACAGCCCGACATTAAATACGGTAAAATGAAACAGTGCCCTATACTGAACAATGTAAAATTAAACAGAGCCCGACATTAAATACGGTACAATGAAACAGTGCCCTACACTGAACAATGTAAAATTAAACAGAGCACGACATTAAACACGGTGCAATGAATCAGTGCCCTACACTAAACAAAGTAAAATATAACAGAGCCCGACATTAAATACAGTACAATGAAACAGTGCCCTACAGTGAACAATGTAACATTAAACAGAGCCCGACATTAAATACAGTACAATGAAACAGTGCCCTACAGTGAACAATGTAAAATTAAACAGAGCACGACATTAAATACAGTACAATGTAACAGTGCCCTCCACTGATGAAGGTAAAATTAAACACAGCCCGACATTAAATGCAGTACAATGAAACAGTGACCTACAGTGAACAATGTAAAATTAAACACAGCCCGACATTAAATGCAGTGCAATGAAACAGTGACCTACAGTGAACAAGGTAAAATTGAACAGAGCCCGACATTAAATAAATTACAATGAAACAGTACCCTACAAGCTACAATGTAAAATTAAACAGAGCTCGATATTAAATGCGGTACAATGAAACAGTGCCCTACAAGCAACAAGGTATTATTAAACAGAGCCCAACATTAAATACGGTAGAATGAAACAGTGCCCTACACTGAACAATGTAACATTAAACAGAACCCGACATTAAATACGGGACAACGGAACAGTGCCCGACAGTGAACAAGGTAAAAATAAACAGAGCCCAACATTAAATACACCACAATGAAACAATGCCCGACAGTGAAAAATTTAAAATTAAACATAGCCCGACATTAAATACAGTACAATGAAACAGTTCCCTACAGTGAACAATGTACAATTAAACAGAGCCCGACATTAAATACGGTACAATGAAACAGTGCCCTACAGTGAACAAGGTAAAATTAAACAGAGCCCGATATTAAATACGGTACAATGAAACAGTGCCCTACACTGAACAAGGTAAAATTAAACAGAGCCCGACATTAAATACGGTACAATGAATCAGTGCCCTACCAGCAACAATGTAAAATTAAACAGAGCCCGACATTAAATACGGTACAATGAAACAGTGCCCTACAGTGAACAATGTAAAATAAAACAGAGCCCGACATTAAATACAGTACAATGAAACAGTGCCCGACAAGCAACGAGGTAAAATTAAACAGAGCCCGACATTAAATACAGTGCAATGAAACAGTGCCCTACAGTGAACAATGTAAAATTAAACACAGCCCGACATTAAATGCAGCACAATGAAACAGTGACCTACAGTGAACAAGGTAAAATTAAACAGAGCCCGACATTAAATACAGGACAATGAAACAGTGCCCTACAAGCTACAATGTAAAATTAAACAGAGCTCGACATTAAATGCGGTACAATGAAACAGTGCCCTACAAGCAACAAGGTAAAATTAAACAGAGCCCAACATTAAATACGGTAGAATGAAACAGTGCACTACACTGAACAATGTAAAATTAAACACAGCCCGACATTAAATACAGTGCAATGAAACATGACCTACAGTGAACATGGTAAAATTAAACAGAGCCCGACATTAAATACAGTGCAATGAAACAGTGCCCTACAGTGAACAATGTAAAATTAAACACAGCCCGACATTAAATACAGCACAATGAAACAGTGACCTACAGTAAACAAGACAACATGAAACAGAGCCCGACATTAAAGACAGTACAATGAAACAGTGCCCTACAATGAATAACGTAAAATTAAACACAGCCCGACAATAAATACGGTACAATGAAACAGTGCCCTACACTGAACAAGGTAAAATTAAACAGAGCCCGACATTAAATACAGTACAATGAAACAGTGACCTACAGTGAACAATGTAAAATTAAACATAGCCCGACATTAAATACGGTACAATGAAACAGTGCCCTACAGTGAACAATGTAAAATTAAACAGAGCACGACATTAAATACAGTACAATGTAACAGTGCCCTCCACTGAGCAAGGTAAAATTAAACACAGCCCGACATTAAATACGGTACAATGAAACAGTGCCCTACACTGAACAATGTAAACTTAAACACAGCCCGACATTAAATACGGTACAATGAATCAGTGCCCTACACTGAACAATGTAAAATTAAACACAGCCATGCATTAAATACAGCACAATGAAACAGTGACCTACAGTAAACAAGGCAAAATTAAACAGAGCCCGACATTAAAGACAGTACAATGAAACAGTGCCCTACACTGAATAACGTAAAATTAAACACAGCCCGACATTAAATACGGTACAATGAAACAGTGCCCTACACTGAACAAGGTAAAATTAATCAGAGCCCGACATTAAATACAGTACAATGAAACAGTGCACTACAGTGAACAATGTACAATTAAACACAGGCCGACATTAAATACGGTACAATGAAACAGTGCCCTACAGTGAACAATGTACAATTAAAGACTGCCCGACAGTAAATACGGTACAATGAAACAGTGCCCTACACTGAACAAGGTAAAATTAAACAGAGCCCAACATTAAATACGTTACAATGAAACAGTGCCCTACACTGAACAAGGTAAAATTAAACAGAGCCCGACATTAAATACGGTACAATGAAACAGTGCCCTACAGTGAACAATGTAAAATTAAACACAGCCCGACATTAAATACGGTACAATGAATCAGTGCCCTACACTGAACAATGTAAAATTAAACAGAGCCCAACATTAAATACGGTAGAATGAAACAGTGCCCTACAGCGAACAATGTAAAATTAAACAGATCCCGGCATTAAATACGGTACAATGAATCAGTGCCCTACACTGAACAATGTAAAATTAAACACAGCCCGACATTAAATACAGTACAATGAAACAGTGCCCTACAGTGAACAAGGGAAAATTAAACAGAGCCCGACCTTAAATACAGTACAATGAAACAGTGCCCTACAGTGAACAAGGTAAAATTAAACAGAGCCCGACATTATATACAGTGCAATGAAACAGTGCCCTACACTGAACAATGTAAAATTAAACACAGCCCGACATTAAATACAGTACAATGAAACAGTGCCCTACAGTGAACAAGGGAAAATTAAACAGAGCCCGACCTTAAATACAGTACAATGAAACAGTGCCCTACAGTGAACAAGGTAAAATTAAACAGAGCCCGACATTAAATGCAGTACAATGAAACAGTGACCTACAGTGAACAAGGTAAAATTAAACAGAGCCCGACATTAAATACAGTACAATGAAACAGTGCCCTACACTGAACAATGTAACATTAAACAGAGCCCGACATTAAATACGGGACAATGAAACGGTGCCCTACAAGCAACGAGGTAAAATTAAACAGAGCCCGACATTAAATACAGTGCAATGAAACAGTGCCCTACAGTGAACAATGTATAATTAAACAGAGCCCGACATTAAATGCAGTACAATGAAACAGTGACCTACAGTGAACAAGGTAAAATTAAACAGAGCCCGACATTAAATACAGCACAATGAAACAATGCCCTACAGTGAACAATGTAAAGTTAAACACAGCCCGACATTAAATACGGTAAAATGAAACAGTGCCCTACACTGAACAATGTAACATTAAACAGAGCCCGACATTAAATACGGGACAACGAAACAGTGCCTACAGTGAACAATGTAAAATTAAACAGAGCACGACATTAAATACAGTACAATGTAACAGTGCCCTCCACTGAGCAAGGTAAAATTAAACACAGCCCGACATTAAATACAGTACAATGAAACAGTGACCTACAGTGAACAATGTAAAATTCAACATAGCCTGACATTAAATACAGTACAATGTAACAGTGCCCTCCACTGAGCAAGGTAAAATTAAACACAGCCCGACATTAAATACAGTACAATGAAACAGTGACCTACAGTGAACAATGTAAAATTCAACATAGCCCGACATTAAATACAGTACAATGAAACAGTGCCCTACAAGCTACAATGTAAAATTAAACAGAGCCCGACATTAAATACAGTACAATGAAACAGTGCCCTACAGTGAACAATGTAAAATTAAACAGAGCACGACATTAAACACGGTACAATGAAACAGTGCCCTACAGTGAACAATGTAAAATTAAACAGAGCATGACATTAAATACAGTACAATGTAACAGTGCCCTCCACTGAGCAAGGGAAAATTAAACACAGCCCGACATTAAATACGGTGCAATGAAACAGTGACCTACAGTGAACATGGTAAAATTAAACAGAGCCCGACATTAAATAAGGTACAATGAAACAGTGCCCTACAAGCAACAAGGTAAAATTAAACAGAGCCCGACATTAAATCCGGGACAACGAAACTGTGCCCTACAGTGAACAACGTAAAATTAAACAGAGCACGACATTAAACACGGTACAATAAAACAGTGCCCTACAGTGAACAATGTAAAATTAAACAGAGCACGACATTAAATACGGTACAATGAAACAGTGCCCCACACTGAACAAGGTAAAATTAAACACAGCCCGACATTAAATACGGTACAATGAAACAGTGCCCCACACTGAACAAGGTAAAATTAAACAGAGCCCGACATTAAATACAGTACAATGAAACAGTGCACTACAGTGAACAATGTACAATTAAACACAGCCCGACAATAAATACGGTACAATGAAACAGTGCCCTACAGTGAACAATGTACAATTAAACAGAGCCCGACATTAAATGCAGTGCAATGAAACAGTGCCCTACAGTGAACAATGTAAAATTAAACAGAGCCCGACATTAAATGCAGTACAATGAAACAGTGACCTACAGTGAACAAGGTAAAATTAAACAGAGCCCGACATTAAATACAGGACAATGAAACAGTGCCCTACAAGCAACAAGGTAAAATTAAACAGAGCCCAACATTAAATACGGTAGAATGAAACAGTGCCCTACAGTGATCAATGTAAAATGAAACAGAGCCCGGCATTAAATACGGTACAATGAATCAGTGCCCTACACTGAACAATGTAAAATTAAACACAGCCCGATATTAAATACAGTACAATGAAACAGTGCCCTACAGTGAACAAGGTAAAATTAAACAGAGCCCGACATTAAATACGGGACAATGAAACAGTGCCCTACAAGCAACGAGGTAAAATTAAACAGAGCCCGACATTAAATACAGTGCAATGAAACAGTGCCCTACAGTGAACAAGGTAAAATTATACAGAGCCCGACATTAAATACGGGACAATGAAACAGTGCCCTACAAGCAACGAGGTAAAATTAAACAGAGCCCGACATTAAATACGGGACAATGAAACAGTGCCCTACAAGCAACGAGGTAAAATTAAACAGAGCCCGACATTAAATACAGTGCAATGAAACAGTGCCCTACAGTGAACAATGTATAATTAAACAGAGCCCGACATTAAATGCAGTACAATGAAACAGTGACCTACAGTGAACAAGGTAAAATTAAACAGAGCCCGACATTAAATACAGTACAATGAAACAGTGCCCTACAAGCTACAATGTAAAATTAAACAGAGCTCGACATTAAATGCGGTGCAATGAAACAGTGCCCTACAAGCAACAAGGTAAAATTAAACAGAGCCCAACATTAAATACGGTAGAATGAAACAGTGCACTACACTGAACAATGTAAAATTAAACACAGCCCGACATTAAATACGGTGCAATGAAATAGTGACCTACAGTGAACAAGGTAAAATTAAACAGAGCCCGACATTAAATACGGTAGAATGAAACAGTGCCCTACAAGCAACAATGTAAAATTAAACAGAACCCGACATTAAATACAGTACAATGAATCAGTGCCCTACACTGAACAAAGTAAACTTAAACTCAGCCCGACATTAAATACGGTATAATGAATCCTTGCACTACACTGAACAATGTAAAATTAAACACAGCCCGGCATTAAATACAGCACAATGAAACAGTGACCTACAGTAAACAAGGCAAAATTAAACAGAGCCCGACATTAAAGACAGTACAATGAAACCCTGCCCTACACTGAATAATGTAAAATAAAACAGAGCCCGACATTAAATACGGGACAATGAAACAGTGCCCGACAGTGAACAAGGTAAAATTAAACAGAGCCCGACATTAAATACGGGACAACGAAACAGTGCCTACAGTGAACAATGTAAAATTAAACATAGCCCGACATTAAATACGGTACAATGAAACAGTGCCCTACAGTGAACAATGTAAAATTAAACAGAGCACGACATTAAATACAGTACAATGTAACAGTGCCCTCCACTGAGCAAGGTAAAATTAAACACAGCCCGACATTAAATACGGTACAATGAAACAGTGCCCTACACTGAACAATGTAAACTTAAACACAGCCCGACATTAAATACGGTACAATGAATCAGTGCCCTACACTGAACAATGTAAAATTAAACACAGCCATGCATTAAATACAGCACAATGAAACAGTGACCTACAGTAAACAAGGCAAAATTAAACAGAGCCCGACATTAAAGACAGTACAATGAAACAGTGCCCTACACTGAATAACGTAAAATTAAACACAGCCCGACATTAAATACGGTACAATGAAACAGTGCCCTACACTGAACAAGGTAAAATTAATCAGAGCCCGACATTAAATACAGTACAATGAAACAGTGCACTACAGTGAACAATGTACAATTAAACACAGGCCGACATTAAATACGGTACAATGAAACAGTGCCCTACAGTGAACAATGTACAATTAAAGACTGCCCGACAGTAAATACGGTACAATGAAACAGTGCCCTACACTGAACAAGGTAAAATTAAACAGAGCCCAACATTAAATACGTTACAATGAAACAGTGCCCTACACTGAACAAGGTAAAATTAAACAGAGCCCGACATTAAATACGGTACAATGAAACAGTGCCCTACAGTGAACAATGTAAAATTAAACACAGCCCGACATTAAATACGGTACAATGAATCAGTGCCCTACACTGAACAATGTAAAATTAAACAGAGCCCAACATTAAATACGGTAGAATGAAACAGTGCCCTACAGCGAACAATGTAAAATTAAACAGATCCCGGCATTAAATACGGTACAATGAATCAGTGCCCTACACTGAACAATGTAAAATTAAACACAGCCCGACATTAAATACAGTACAATGAAACAGTGCCCTACAGTGAACAAGGGAAAATTAAACAGAGCCCGACCTTAAATACAGTACAATGAAACAGTGCCCTACAGTGAACAAGGTAAAATTAAACAGAGCCCGACATTATATACAGTGCAATGAAACAGTGCCCTACAGTGAACAATGTAAAATTAAACAGAGCCCGACATTAAATGCAGTACAATGAAACAGTGACCTACAGTGAACAAGGTAAAATTAAACAGAGCCCGACATTAAATACAGTACAATGAAACAGTGCCCTACACTGAACAATGTAACATTAAACAGAGCCCGACATTAAATACGGGACAATGAAACGGTGCCCTACAAGCAACGAGGTAAAATTAAACAAAGCCCGACATTAAATACAGTGCAATGAAACAGTGCCCTACAGTGAACAATGTATAATTAAACAGAGCCCGACATTAAATGCAGTACAATGAAACAGTGACCTACAGTGAACAAGGTAAAATTAAACAGAGCCCGACATTAAATACAGCACAATGAAACAATGCCCTACAGTGAACAATGTAAAGTTAAACACAGCCCGACATTAAATACGGTAAAATGAAACAGTGCCCTACACTGAACAATGTAACATTAAACAGAGCCCGACATTAAATACGGGACAACGAAACAGTGCCTACAGTGAACAATGTAAAATTAAACAGAGCACGACATTAAATACAGTACAATGTAACAGTGCCCTCCACTGAGCAAGGTAAAATTAAACACAGCCCGACATTAAATACAGTACAATGAAACAGTGACCTACAGTGAACAATGTAAAATTCAACATAGCCCGACATTAAATACAGTACAATGTAACAGTGCCCTCCACTGAGCAAGGTAAAATTAAACACAGCCCGACATTAAATACAGTACAATGAAACAGTGACCTACAGTGAACAATGTAAAATTCAACATAGCCCGACATTAAATACAGTACAATGAAACAGTGCCCTACAAGCTACAATGTAAAATTAAACAGAGCCCGACATTAAATACAGTACAATGAAACAGTGCCCTACAAGCTACAATGTAACATTAAACAGAGCCCGACATTAAATACGGGACAACGAAACAGTGCCCTACAGTGAACAATGTAAAATTAAACAGAGCACGACATTAAACACGGTACAATGAAACAGTGCCCTACAGTGAACAATGTAAAATTAAACAGAGCATGACATTAAATACAGTACAATGTAACAGTGCCCTCCACTGAGCAAGGGAAAATTAAACACAGCCCGACATTAAATACGGTGCAATGAAACAGTGACCTACAGTGAACATGGTAAAATTAAACAGAGCCCGACATTAAATAAGGTACAATGAAACAGTGCCCTACAAGCAACAAGGTAAAATTAAACAGAGCCCGACATTAAATCCGGGACAACGAAACTGTGCCCTACAGTGAACAACGTAAAATTAAACAGAGCACGACATTAAACACGGTACAATAAAACAGTGCCCTACAGTGAACAATGTAAAATTAAACAGAGCACGACATTAAATACGGTACAATGAAACAGTGCCCCACACTGAACAAGGTAAAATTAAACACAGCCCGACATTAAATACGGTACAATGAAACAGTGCCCCACACTGAACAAGGTAAAATTAAACAGAGCCCGACATTAAATACAGTACAATGAAACAGTGCACTACAGTGAACAATGTACAATTAAACACAGCCCGACAATAAATACGGTACAATGAAACAGTGCCCTACAGTGAACAATGTACAATTAAACAGAGCCCGACATTAAATGCAGTGCAATGAAACAGTGCCCTACAGTGAACAATGTAAAATTAAACAGAGCCCGACATTAAATGCAGTACAATGAAACAGTGACCTACAGTGAACAAGGTAAAATTAAACAGAGCCCGACATTAAATACAGTACAATGAAACAGTGCCCTACAAGCAACAAGGTAAAATTAAACAGAGCCCAACATTAAATACGGTAGAATGAAACAGTGCCCTACAGTAATCAATGTAAAATGAAACAGAGCCCGGCATTAAATACGGTACAATGAATCAGTGCCCTACACTGAACAATGTAAAATTAAACACAGCCCGATATTAAATACAGTACAATGAAACAGTGCCCTACAGTGAACAAGGTAAAATTAAACAGAGCCCGACATTAAATACGGGACAATGAAACAGTGCCCTACAAGCAACGAGGTAAAATTAAACAGAGCCCGACATTAAATACAGTGCAATGAAACAGTGCCCTACAGTGAACAAGGTAAAATTAAACAGAGCCCGACATTAAATACGGGACAATGAAACAGTGCCCTACAAGCAACGAGGTAAAATTAAACAGAGCCCGACATTAAATACAGTGCAATGAAACAGTGCCCTACAGTGAACAATGCATAATTAAACAGAGCCCGACATTAAATGCAGTACAATGAAACAGTGACCTACAGTGAACAAGGTAAAATTAAACAGAGCCCGACATTAAATACAGTACAATGAAACAGTGCCCTACAAGCTACAATGTAAAATTAAACAGAGCTCGACATTAAATGCGGTGCAATGAAACAGTGCCCTACAAGCAACAAGGTAAAATTAAACAGAGCCCAACATTAAATACGGTAGAATGAAACAGTGCACTACACTGAACAATGTAAAATTAAACACAGCCCGACATTAAATACGGTGCAATGAAATAGTGACCTACAGTGAACAAGGTAAAATTAAACAGAGCCCGACATTAAATACGGTACAATGAAACAGTGCCCTACAAGCAACAATGTAAAATTAAACAGAGCCCGACATTAAATACAGTACAATGAATCAGTGCCCTACACTGAACAAAGTAAACTTAAACTCAGCCCGACATTAAATACGGTATAATGAATCCTTGCACTACACTGAACAATGTAAAATTAAACACAGCCCGGCATTAAATACAGCACAATGAAACAGTGACCTACAGTAAACAAGGCAAAATTAAACAGAGCCCGACATTAAAGACAGTACAATGAAACCCTGCCCTACACTGAATAATGTAAAATAAAACAGAGCCCGACATTAAATACGGGACAATGAAACAGTGCCCGACAGTGAACAAGGTAAAATTAAACAGAGCCCGACATTAAATACGGGACAACGAAACAGTGCCTACAGTGAACAATGTAAAATTAAACAGAGCCCGACATTAAATACAGTGCAATGAAACAGTGCCCTACAGTGAACAATGTAAAATTAAACAGAGCCCGACATTAAATACAGTACAATGAAACAGTGCCCTACAAGCAACGAGGTAAAATTAAACAGAGCCCGACATTAAATACAGTACAATGTAACAGTGCCCTCCACTGTGCAAGGTAAAATTAAACACAGCCCGACATTAAATACAGTACAATGAAACAGTGACCTACAGTGAACAATGTAAAATTAAACAGAGCACGACATTAAATACGGTACAATGAAACAGTGCCCTACAGTGAACAATGTAAAATTAAACAGAGCCCGACATTAAATACGGTACAATGAATCAGTGCCCTACACTGAACAATGTAAAATTAAACACAGCCCGACATTAAATACAGTACAATGAAACTGTGCCCGACAGTGAACAATGTAAAATTAAACAGAGCCCGGCATTAAATACAGTGCAATGAAACAGTGCCCTACAGTGAACAAGGTAAAATTAAACAGAGCCCGACATTAAATACAGTACAATGAAACAGTGCCCTACAAGCAACGAGGTAAAATTAAACAGAGCCCGTCATTAAATACAGTGCAATGAAACAGTGCCCTACAGTGAACAATGTAAAATTAAACACAGCCCGACATTAAATACGGTGCAATGAAACAGTGACCTACAGTGAACAAGGTAAAATTAAACAGAGCCCGACATTAAATACGGTACAATGAAACAGTACCCTACAAGCAACAAGATAAAATTAAACAGAGCCCGACATTAAATACAGTACAATGAATCAGTGCCCTACACTGAACAATGTAAACTTAAACACAGCCCGATATTAAATACGGTACAATGAATCAGTGCCCCAAACTGAACAATGTAAAATTAAACACAGCCCGACATTAAATGCAGTACAATGAAACAGTGACCTACAGTGAACAAGGTAAAATTAAACAGAGCCCAACATTAAATACGGTAGAATGAAACAGTGCACTGCACTGAACAATGTAAAATTAAACACAGCCCGACATTAAATACGGTGCAATGAAACAGTGACCTACAGTGAACAAGGTAAAATTAAACAGAGCCCGACATTAAATACGGTACAATGAAACAGTGCCCTACAAGCAACAAGGTAAAATTAAACACAGCCCGACATTAAATACAGTACAATGAATCAGTGCCCTACACTGAACAATGTAAACTTAAACACAGCCCGATATTAAATACGGTACAATGAATCAGTGCCCGACACTGATCAATGTAAAATTAAAAACAGCCATGCATTAAATACAGCACAATGAAACAGTGACCTACAGTAAACAATGTAAAATTAAACACAGCCCGACATTAAATACGGTGCAATGAAACAGTGACCTACAGTGAACAAGGTAAAATTAAACAGAGCCCGACATTAAATACGGTACAATGAAACAGTACCCTACAAGCAACAAGATAAAATTAAACAGAGCCCGACATTAAATACAGTACAATGAATCAGTGCCCTACACTGAACAATGTAAACTTAAACACAGCCCGATATTAAATACGGTACAATGAATCAGTGCCCCAAACTGAACAATGTAAAATTAAACACAGCCCGACATTAAATGCAGTACAATGAAACAGTGACCTACAGTGAACAAGGTAAAATTAAACACAGCCCGACATTAAATACGGTGCAATGAAACAGTGACCTACAGTGAACAAGGTAAAATTAAACAGATCCCGACATTAAATACGGTACAATGAAACAGTGCCCTACAAGCAACAAGGTAAAATTAAACACAGCCCGACATTAAATACAGTACAATGAATCAGTGCCCGACACTGAACAATGTAAAATTAAACACAGCCATGCATTAAATACAGCACAATGAAACAGTGACCTACAGTAAACAAGGCAAAATTAAACAGAGCCCGACATTAAATACGTTTCAATGAAACAGTGCCCTACAGTGAACAATGTAAAATTAAACAGAGCACGACATTAAATACGGTACAATGAAACAGTACCCTACAGTGAACAATGTTAAATTAAACAGAGCCCGATATTAAATACGGTACAATGAATCAGTGCCCTACACTGAACAATGTAAAATTAAACACAGCCATGCATTAAATACAGCACAATGAAACAGTGACCTACAGTAAACAAGGCAAAATTAAACAGAGCCCGACATTAAAGACAGTACAATGAAACAGTGCCCTACACTGAATAACGTAAAATTAAACACAGCCCGACATTAAATGCAGTACAATGAAACAGTGACCTACAGTGAACAAGGTAAAATTAAACAGAGCCCGACATTAAATACGGTACAATGAATCAGTGCCCTACACTGAACAATGTAAAATTAAACAGAGCCCGACATTAAATACAGTACAATGAAACAGTGCCCTACAGTGAACAAGGTAAAATTAAACAGAGCCCAACATTAAATACGGTAGAATGAAACAGTGCACTGCACTGAACAATGTAAAATTAAACACAGCCCGACATTAAATACGGTGCAATGAAACAGTGACCTACAGTGAACAAGGTAAAATTAAACAGAGCCCGACATTAAATACGGTACAATGAAACAGTACCCTACAAGCAACAAGATAAAATTAAACAGAGCCCGACATTAAATACAGTACAATGAATCAGTGCCCTACACTGAACAATGTAAACTTAAACACAGCCCGATATTAAATACGGTACAATGAATCAGTGCCCCAAACTGAACAATGTAAAATTAAACACAGCCCGACATTAAATGCAGTACAATGAAACAGTGACCTACAGTGAACAAGGTAAAATTAAACAGAGCCCAACATTAAATACGGTAGAATGAAACAGTGCACTGCACTGAACAATGTAAAATTAAACACAGCCCGACATTAAATACGGTGCAATGAAACAGTGACCTACAGTGAACAAGGTAAAATTAAACAGAGCCCGACATTAAATACGGTACAATGAAACAGTGCCCTACAAGCAACAAGGTAAAATTAAACACAGCCCGACATTAAATACAGTACAATGAATCAGTGCCCTACACTGAACAATGTAAACTTAAACACAGCCCGATATTAAATACGGTACAATGAATCAGTGCCCTACACTGAACAATGTAAAATTAAAAACAGCCATGCATTAAATACAGCACAATGAAACAGTGACCTACAGTAAACAATGTAAAATTAAACACAGCCCGACATTAAATACGGTGCAATGAAACAGTGACCTACAGTGAACAAGGTAAAATTAAACAGAGCCCGACATTAAATACGGTACAATGAAACAGTACCCTACAAGCAACAAGATAAAATTAAACAGAGCCCGACATTAAATACAGTACAATGAATCAGTGCCCTACACTGAACAATGTAAACTTAAACACAGCCCGATATTAAATACGGTACAATGAATCAGTGCCCCAAACTGAACAATGTAAAATTAAACACAGCCCGACATTAAATGCAGTACAATGAAACAGTGACCTACAGTGAACAAGGTAAAATTAAACACAGCCCGACATTAAATACGGTGCAATGAAACAGTGACCTACAGTGAACAAGGTAAAATTAAACAGAGCCCGACATTAAATACGGTACAATGAATCAGTGCCCTACACTGAACAATGTAAAATTAAACACAGCCATGCATTAAATACAGCACAATGAAACAGTGACCTACAGTAAACAAGGCAAAATTAAACAGAGCCCGACATTAAATACGTTACAATGAAACAGTGCCCTACAGTGAACAATGTAAAATTAAACAGAGCACGACATTAAATACGGTACAATGAAACAGTACCCTACAGTGAACAATGTTAAATTAAACAGAGCCCGATATTAAATACGGTACAATGAATCAGTGCCCTACACTGAACAATGTAAAATTAAACACAGCCATGCATTAAATACAGCACAATGAAACAGTGACCTACAGTAAACAAGGCAAAATTAAACAGAGCCCGACATTAAAGACAGTACAATGAAACAGTGCCCTACACTGAATAACGTAAAATTAAACACAGCCCGACATTAAATACGGTACAATGAAACAGTGCCCTACACTGAACAAGGTAAAATTAAACAGAGCCCGACATTAAATACAGTACAATGAAACAGTGACCTACAGTGAACAATGTAAAATTAAACATAGCCCGACATTAAATACGGTACAATGAAACAGTGCCCTACACTGAACAATGTAAAATTAAACACAGCCCGGCATTACATACAGTACAATGAAACAGTGACCTACAGTAAACAACGCAAAATTAAACAGAGCCCGACATTAAATACAGTACAATGAAACAGTGCCCTACACTGAACAATGTAACATTAAACAGAGCCCGACATTAAATACGGGACAACGAAACAGTGCCCGACAGTGAACAAGGTAAAATTAAACAGAGCCCAACATTAAATACACCACAGTGAAACAATGCCCTACAGTGAAGAATGTAAAATTAAACAGAGCCCGACATTAAATACAGTACAATGAAAAAGTGACCTGCAGTGAAAAATGTAAAATTAAACATAGCCCGACATTAATTACAGTACAATGAAACAGTGCCCTACACTGAATAACGTAAAATTAAACACAGCCCGACATTAAATACGGTACAATGAAACAGTGCCCTACACTGAACAAGGTAAAATTAAACAGAGCCCGACATTAAATACAGTACAATGAAACAGTGACCTACAGTGAACAATGTAAACTTAAACACAGCCCGATATTAAATACGGTACAATGAATCAGTGCCCGACACTGATCAATGTAAAATTAAAAACAGCCATGCATTAAATACAGCACAATGAAACAGTGACCTACAGTAAACAATGTAAAATTAAACACAGCCCGACATTAAATACGGTGCAATGAAACAGTGACCTACAGTGAACAAGGTAAAATTAAACAGAGCCCGACATTAAATACGGTACAATGAAACAGTACCCTACAAGCAACAAGATAAAATTAAACAGAGCCCGACATTAAATACAGTACAATGAATCAGTGCCCTACACTGAACAATGTAAACTTAAACACAGCCCGATATTAAATACGGTACAATGAATCAGTGCCCCAAACTGAACAATGTAAAATTAAACACAGCCCGACATTAAATGCAGTACAATGAAACAGTGACCTACAGTGAACAAGGTAAAATTAAACACAGCCCGACATTAAATACGGTGCAATGAAACAGTGACCTACAGTGAACAAGGTAAAATTAAACAGATCCCGACATTAAATACGGTACAATGAAACAGTGCCCTACAAGCAACAAGGTAAAATTAAACACAGCCCGACATTAAATACAGTACAATGAATCAGTGCCCGACACTGAACAATGTAAAATTAAACACAGCCATGCATTAAATACAGCACAATGAAACAGTGACCTACAGTAAACAAGGCAAAATTAAACAGAGCCCGACATTAAATACGTTTCAATGAAACAGTGCCCTACAGTGAACAATGTAAAATTAAACAGAGCACGACATTAAATACGGTACAATGAAACAGTACCCTACAGTGAACAATGTTAAATTAAACAGAGCCCGATATTAAATACGGTACAATGAATCAGTGCCCTACACTGAACAATGTAAAATTAAACACAGCCATGCATTAAATACAGCACAATGAAACAGTGACCTACAGTAAACAAGGCAAAATTAAACAGAGCCCGACATTAAAGACAGTACAATGAAACAGTGCCCTACACTGAATAACGTAAAATTAAACACAGCCCGACATTAAATGCAGTACAATGAAACAGTGACCTACAGTGAACAAGGTAAAATTAAACAGAGCCCGACATTAAATACGGTACAATGAATCAGTGCCCTACACTGAACAATGTAAAATTAAACAGAGCCCGACATTAAATACAGTACAATGAAACAGTGCCCTACAGTGAACAAGGTAAAATTAAACAGAGCCCAACATTAAATACGGTAGAATGAAACAGTGCACTGCACTGAACAATGTAAAATTAAACACAGCCCGACATTAAATACGGTGCAATGAAACAGTGACCTACAGTGAACAAGGTAAAATTAAACAGAGCCCGACATTAAATACGGTACAATGAAACAGTACCCTACAAGCAACAAGATAAAATTAAACAGAGCCCGACATTAAATACAGTACAATGAATCAGTGCCCTACACTGAACAATGTAAACTTAAACACAGCCCGATATTAAATACGGTACAATGAATCAGTGCCCCAAACTGAACAATGTAAAATTAAACACAGCCCGACATTAAATGCAGTACAATGAAACAGTGACCTACAGTGAACAAGGTAAAATTAAACAGAGCCCAACATTAAATACGGTAGAATGAAACAGTGCACTGCACTGAACAATGTAAAATTAAACACAGCCCGACATTAAATACGGTGCAATGAAACAGTGACCTACAGTGAACAAGGTAAAATTAAACAGAGCCCGACATTAAATACGGTACAATGAAACAGTGCCCTACAAGCAACAAGGTAAAATTAAACACAGCCCGACATTAAATACAGTACAATGAATCAGTGCCCTACACTGAACAATGTAAACTTAAACACAGCCCGATATTAAATACGGTACAATGAATCAGTGCCCTACACTGAACAATGTAAAATTAAAAACAGCCATGCATTAAATACAGCACAATGAAACAGTGACCTACAGTAAACAATGTAAAATTAAACACAGCCCGACATTAAATACGGTGCAATGAAACAGTGACCTACAGTGAACAAGGTAAAATTAAACAGAGCCCGACATTAAATACGGTACAATGAAACAGTACCCTACAAGCAACAAGATAAAATTAAACAGAGCCCGACATTAAATACAGTACAATGAATCAGTGCCCTACACTGAACAATGTAAACTTAAACACAGCCCGATATTAAATACGGTACAATGAATCAGTGCCCCAAACTGAACAATGTAAAATTAAACACAGCCCGACATTAAATGCAGTACAATGAAACAGTGACCTACAGTGAACAAGGTAAAATTAAACACAGCCCGACATTAAATACGGTGCAATGAAACAGTGACCTACAGTGAACAAGGTAAAATTAAACAGAGCCCGACATTAAATACGGTACAATGAAACAGTGCCCTACAAGCAACAAGGTAAAATTAAACACAGCCCGACATTAAATACAGTACAATGAATCAGTGCCCTACACTGAACAATGTAAAATTAAACACAGCCATGCATTAAATACAGCACAATGAAACAGTGACCTACAGTAAACAAGGCAAAATTAAACAGAGCCCGACATTAAATACGTTACAATGAAACAGTGCCCTACAGTGAACAATGTAAAATTAAACAGAGCACGACATTAAATACGGTACAATGAAACAGTACCCTACAGTGAACAATGTTAAATTAAACAGAGCCCGATATTAAATACGGTACAATGAATCAGTGCCCTACACTGAACAATGTAAAATTAAACACAGCCATGCATTAAATACAGCACAATGAAACAGTGACCTACAGTAAACAAGGCAAAATTAAACAGAGCCCGACATTAAAGACAGTACAATGAAACAGTGCCCTACACTGAATAACGTAAAATTAAACACAGCCCGACATTAAATACGGTACAATGAAACAGTGCCCTACACTGAACAAGGTAAAATTAAACAGAGCCCGACATTAAATACAGTACAATGAAACAGTGACCTACAGTGAACAATGTAAAATTAAACATAGCCCGACATTAAATACGGTACAATGAAACAGTGCCCTACACTGAACAATGTAAAATTAAACACAGCCCGGCATTACATACAGTACAATGAAACAGTGACCTACAGTAAACAACGCAAAATTAAACAGAGCCCGACATTAAATACAGTACAATGAAACAGTGCCCTACACTGAACAATGTAACATTAAACAGAGCCCGACATTAAATACGGGACAACGAAACAGTGCCCGACAGTGAACAAGGTAAAATTAAACAGAGCCCAACATTAAATACACCACAGTGAAACAATGCCCTACAGTGAAGAATGTAAAATTAAACAGAGCCCGACATTAAATACAGTACAATGAAAAAGTGACCTGCAGTGAAAAATGTAAAATTAAACATAGCCCGACATTAATTACAGTACAATGAAACAGTGCCCTACACTGAATAACGTAAAATTAAACACAGCCCGACATTAAATACGGTACAATGAAACAGTGCCCTACACTGAACAAGGTAAAATTAAACAGAGCCCGACATTAAATACAGTACAATGAAACAGTGACCTACAGTGAACAATGTAAAATTAAACATAGCCCGACATTAAATACGGTACAATGAAACAGTGCCCTACACTGAACAATGTAAAATTAAAAACAGCCCGACATTAAATACGGTACAATGAATCAGTGCCCTACACTGATCAATGTAAAATTAAACACAGCCCGGCATTAAATACAGTACAATGAAACAGTGACCTACAGTAAACAAGGCAAAATTAAACAGAGCCCGACATTAAATACAGTACAATGAAACAGTGCCCTACACTGAACAATGTAACATTAAACAGAGCCCGACATTAAATAAGGGACAACGAAACAGTGACCTTCAGTGAAAAATGTAAAATTAAACATAGCCCGACATTAAATACGGTACAATGAAACAGTGCCCTACAGTGAACAATGTAAAATTAAACAGAGCACGACATTAAATACAGTACAATGTAACAGTGCCCTCCACTGATGAAGGTAAAATTAAACACAGCCCGACATTAAATACAGTACAATGAAACAGTGAACTACAGTGAACAATGTAAAATTAAACACAGCCCGACATTAAATGCAGTACAATGAAACAGTGACCTACAGTGAACAAGGTAAAATTAAACAGAGCCCGACATTAAATACAGTACAATGAAACAGTGACCTACAGTGAACAAGGTAAAATTAAACAGAGCCCGACATTAAATACAGTACAATGAAACAGTACCCTACAAGCTACAATGTAAAATTAAACAGAGCTCGATATTAAATGCGGTACAATGAAACAGTGCCCTACAAGCAACAAGGTAAAATTAAACAGAGCCCAACATTAAAAACGGTAGAATGAAACAGTGCCCTACACTGAACAATGTAACATTAAACAGAACCCGACATTAAATACGGGACAACGAAACAGTGCCCGACAGTGAACAAGGTAAAATTAAACAGAGCCCAACATTAAATACACCACAATGAAACAATGCCCGACAGTGAAGAATGTAAAATTAAACACAGCCCGACATTAAATACAGTACAATGAAACAGTGACCTACAGTGAAAAATTTAAAATTAAACATAGCCCGACATTAAATACGGTACAATGAAACAGTGCCCTACAGTGAACAATGTAAAATTAAACAGAGCACGACATTAAATACAGTACAATGTAACAGTGCCCTCCACTGAGCAAGGTAAAATTAAACACAGCCCGACATTAAATACGGTACAATGAAACAGTGCCCTACACTGAACAATGTAAAATTAAACACAGCCCGACATTAAATACGGTAAAATGAAACAGTGCCCTACACTGAACAAGGTAAAATTAAACAGAGCCCGACATTAAATACAGTACAATGAAACAGTGCCCTACAGTGAACAATGGAAAATTAAACACAGCCCGACAGTAAATACGGTACAATGAATCAGTGCCCTACTAGCAACAATGTAAAATTAAACAGAGCCCGATATTAAATACGGTACAATGAAACAGAGCCCGACATTAAATACGGTACAATGCAACAGTGCCCTACAGTGAACAATGTAAAATTAAACAGAGCCCGACATTAAATACGGTACAATGAATCAGTGCCCTACACTGAACAATGTAAAATTAAACACAGCCCGACATTAAATACAGTACAATGAAACAGTGCCCTACAGTGAACAAGGTAAAATTAATCAGAGCCCGACATTAAATACAGTACAATGAAACAGTGCCCTACAGTGAACAAGGTAAAATTAAACAGAGCCCGACATTAAATACAGTACAATGAAACAGTGCCCGACAAGCAACGAGGTAAAATTAAACAGAGCCCGACATTAAATACAGTGCAATGAAACAGTGCCCTACAGTGAACAATGTAAAATTAAACACAGCCCGACATTAAATGCAGTACAATGAAACAGTGACCTACAGTGAACAAGGTAAAATTAAACAGAGCCCGACATTAAATACGGTACAATGAAACAGTGCCCTACAAGCTACAATGTAAAATTAAACAGAGCTCGACATTAAATGCGGTACAATGAAACAGTGCCATACAAGCAACAAGGTAAAATTAAACAGAGCCCAACATTAAATACGGTAGAATGAAACAGTGCACTACACTGAACAATGTAAAATTAAACACAGCCCGACATTAAATACGGTGCAATGAAACAGTGACCTACAGTGAACATAGTAAAATTAAACAGAGCCCGACACTAAATACGGTACAATGAAACAGTGCCCTACAAGCAACGAGGTAAAATTAAACAGAGCTCGACATGAAATACAGTGCAATGAAACAGTGCCCCACAGTGAACAATGTAAAATTAAACACAGCCCGACATTAAAAGCAGTACAATGAAACAGTGACCCACAGTGAACAAGGTAAAATTAAACAGAGCCCGACATTAAATACAGTACAATGAAACAGTGCCCTACAAGCTACAATGTAAAATAAAACAGAGCTCGACATTAAATGCGGTACAATGAAACAGTGCCCTACAAGCAACAAGGTAAAATTAAACAGAGCCCAACATTAAATACGGTAGAATGAAACAGTGCCCTACACTGAACAATGTAAAATTAAACATAGCCCGACATTAAATACGGTACAATGAAACAGTGCCCTGCAGTGAACAATGTAAAATTAAACAGAGCCATGCATTAAATACAGCACAATGAAACAGTGACCTACAGTAAACAAGGGAAAATTAAACAGAGCCCGACATTAAAGACAGTACAATGAAACAGTGCCCTACACTGAATAACGTAAAATTAAACACAGCCCGACATTAAATACGGTACAATGAAACAGTGCCCTACACTGAACAAGGTAAAATTAAACAGAGCCCGACATTAAATACAGTACAATGAAACAGTGCCCTACAGTGAACAATGTACAATTAAACACAGCCGGACAGTAAATACGGTACAATGAAACAGTGCCCTACACTGAACAAGGTAAAATTAAACAGAGCCCGACATTAAATACGGTAAATTGAAACAGTGCCCTACAGTGAACAATGTAAAATTAAACACAGCCCGACATTAAATACGGTACAATGAATCAGTGCCCTACACTGAACAATGTAAAATTAAACAGAGCCCGACATTAAATGCAGTACAATGAAACAGTGCCCTACAAGCTACAATGTAAAATTAAACAGAGCTCGACATTAAATACGGTACAATGAAACAGTGCCCTACAAGCAACAAGGGAAAATTAAACAGAGCACGACATTAAATACGGTACAATGAAACAGTGCCCTACAGTGAACAATGTAAAATTAAACAGAGCCCGACATTAAATGCAGTACAATGAAACAGTGACCTACAGTGAACAAGGTAAAATTAAACAGAGCCCGACATTAAATACAGTACAATGAAACAGTGTCCTACAAGCTACAATGTAAAATTAAACAGAGCTCGACATTAAATACGGTACAATGAAACAATGCCCTACAAGCAACAAGGTAAAATTAAACAGAGCACGACGTTAAATACGGTACAATGAAACAGTGCCCTACACTGAACAAGGTAAAATTAAACGGAGCCCAACATTAAATACGGTCGAATGAAATAGTGCACTACACTGAACAATGGAACATTAAACAGAGCCCGACATTAAATACGGGACAACGAAACAGTGCCCTACAAGCTACAATGTAAAATTAAACAGAGCTCGACATTAAATACGGTACAATGAAACAGTGCCCTACAAGCAACAAGGTAAAATTAAACAGAGACCAACATTAAATACGGTAGAATGAAACAGTGCACTACACTGAACAATGTAAATTTAAACACAGCCCGACATTAAATACGGTGCAATGAAATAGTGACCTACAGTGAACAAGGTAAAATTAAACAGAGCCCGACATTAAATACGGTACAATGAAACAGTGCCCTACAAGCTAAAAGTTAAAATTAAACAGAGCCCGACATTAAATACAGTACAATGAATCAGTGCCCTACACTGAACAATGTAAACTTAAACACAGCCCGGCATTAAATACAGCACAATGAAACAGTTACCTGCAGTAAACAAGGCAAAATTAAACACAGCCCGACATTAAAGACAGTACAATGAAACCCTGCCCTACACTGAATAATGTAAAATTAAACAGAGCCCGACATTAAATACGGGACAATGAAACAGTGCCCGACAGTGAACAAGGTAAAATTAAACAGAGCCCAGCATTAAATACAGCACAATGAAACAATGCCCTACAGTGAACAATGTAAAGTTAAACACAGCCCGACATTAAATACGGTAAAATGAAACAGTGCCCTACCCTGAACAAGGTAAAATTAAACAGAGCCCGACATTAAATACAGTACAATGAAACAGTGCCCTACAAGCAACGAGGTAAAATTAAACAGAGCCCGACATTAAACACAGTACAATGAAACAGTGCCCTACAAGCTACAATGTAAAATTAAACAGAGCTCGACATTAAATACGGTACAATGAAACAGTGCCCTACAAGCAACAAGGTAAAATTAAACAGAGCACGACATTAAATACGGTACAATGAAACAGTGCCCTACACTGAACAAGGTAAAATTAAACAGAGCCCAACATTAAATACGGTCGAATGAAATAGTGCACTACACTGAACAATGGAACATTAAACAGAGCCCGACATTAAATACGGGACAATGAAACAGTGCCCTACAAGCTAAAAGTTAAAATTAAACAGAGCCCGACATTAAATACAGTACAATGAATCAGTGCCCTACACTGAACAATGTAAACTTAAACACAGCCCGGCATTAAATACAGCACAATGAAACAGTTACCTGCAGTAAACAAGGCAAAATTAAACACAGCCCGACATTAAAGACAGTACAATGAAACCCTGCCCTACACTGAATAATGTAAAATTAAACACAGCCCGAAATTAAAGACAGTACAATGAAACCCTGCCCTACACTGAATAATGTAAAATTAAACAGAGCCCGACATTAAATACGGGACAATGAAACAGTGCCCGACAGTGAACAAGGTAAAATTAAACAGAGCCCAGCATTAAATACAGCACAATGAAACAATGCCCTACAGTGAACAATGTAAAGTTAAACACAGCCCGACATTAAATACGGTAAAATGAAACAGTGCCCTACCCTGAACAAGGTAAAATTAAACAGAGCCCGACATTAAATACAGTACAATGAAACAGTGCCCTACAAGCAACGAGGTAAAATTAAACAGAGCCCGACATTAAACACAGTACAATGAAACAGTGCCCTACAAGCTACAATGTAAAATTAAACAGAGCTCGACATTAAATACGGTACAATGAAACAGTGCCCTACAAGCAACAAGGTAAAATTAAACAGAGCACGACATTAAATACGGTACAATGAAACAGTGCCCTACACTGAACAAGGTAAAATTAAACAGAGCCCAACATTAAATACGGTCGAATGAAATAGTGCACTACACTGAACAATGGAACATTAAACAGAGCCCGACATTAAATACGGGACAACGAAACAGTGCCCTACAGTGAACAATATAAAATTAAACAGAGCACGACATTAAATACGGTACAATGAAACAGTGCCCTACAGTGAACAATGTAAAATTAAACAGAGCACGACATTAAATACAGTACAATGTAACAGTGCCTTCCACTGAGCAAGGGAAAATTAAACACAGCCCGACATTAAATACGGTGCAATGAAACAGTGACCTACAGTGAACATGGTAAAATTAAACAGAGCCCGACATTAAATACGGTACAATGAAACTGTGCCCTACAAGCAACAAGGTAAAATTAAACAGAGCCCGACATTAAATACAGTACAATGAAACAGTGACCTACACTGAACAAGGTTATATTAAACAGAGCCCGACATTAAATACGTTACAATGAAACAGTGCCCTACACTGAACAAGGTAAAATTAAACAGAGCCCGACATTAAATACGGTACAATGAAACAGTGCCCTACAGTGAACAATGTAAAATTAAACACAGCCCGACATTAAATACAGTACAATGAAACAGTGCCCCACAGTGAACAAGGTAAAATTAAACAGTGCCCGACATTAAATACAGTACACTGAAACAGTGCCCTACAGTGAACAAGGTAAAATTAAACAGAGCCCGACATTAAATACAGGACAATGAAACAGTGCCCTACAAGCAACGAGGTAAAACTAAACAGAGCCCGACATTAAATACAGTGCAATGAAACAGTGCCCTCCAAGCAACAAGGTAAAATTAAACAGAGCCCAACATTAAATACAGTACAATGAAACAGGGCCCTAATGTGAACAATGTAAAATAAAACAGAGCCCGACATTAAATACGGTACAATGAAACAGAGCCCGACATGAAATACGGTACAATGAAACAGTGCCCTACAGTGAACAATGTAAAATTAAACAGAGCCCGACATTAAATACGGTACAATGAATCAGTGCCCTACACTGAACAATGTAAAATTAAACACAGCCCGACATTAAATACAGTACAATGAAACAGTGCCCTACAGTGAACAAGGTAAAATTAAACAGAGCCCGACATTAAATACAGTACAATGAAACAGTGCCCTACAGTGAACAAGGTAAAATTAAACAGAGCCCGACATTAAATACAGTACAATGAAACAGTGCCCGACAAGCAACGAGGTAAAATTAAACAGAGCCCGACATTAAATACAGTGCAATGAAACAGTGCCCTACAGTGAACAATGTAAAATTAAACACAGCCCGACATTAAATGCAGTACAATGAAACAGTGACCTACAGTGAACAAGGTAAAATTAAACAGAGCCCGACATCAAATACGGTACAATGAAACAGTGCCCTACAAGCTACAATGTAAAATTAAACAGAGCTCGACATTAAATGCGGTACAATGAAACAGTGCCATACAAGCAACAAGGTGAAATTAAACAGAGCCCAACATTAAATACGGTAGAATGAAACAGTGCACTACACTGAACAATGTAAAATTAAACACAGCCCGACATTAAATACGGTGCAATGAAACAGTGACCTACAGTGAACATAGTAAAATTAAACAGAGCCCGACACTAAATACGGTACAATGAAACAGTGCCCTACAAGCAACGAGGTAAAATTAAACAGAGCTCGACATGAAATACAGTGCAATGAAACAGTGCCCCACAGTGAACAATGTAAAATTAAACAGAGCCCGACATTAAAAGCAGTACAATGAAACAGTGACCCACAGTGAACAAGGTAAAATTAAACAGAGCCCGACATTAAATACAGTACAATGAAACAGTGCCCTACAAGCTACAATGTAAAATAAAACAGAGCTCGACATTAAATGCGGTACAATGAAACAGTGCCCTACAAGCAACAAGGTAAAATTAAACAGAGCCCAACATTAAATACGGTAGAATGAAACAGTGCCCTACACTGAACAATGTAAAATTAAACATAGCCCGACATTAAATACGGTACAATGAAACAGTGCCCTACAGTGAACAATGTAAAATTAAACAGAGCCATGCATTAAATACAGCACAATGAAACAGTGACCTACAGTAAACAAGGGAAAATTAAACAGAGCCCGACATTAAAGACAGTACAATGAAACAGTGCCCTACACTGAATAACGTAAAATTAAACACAGCCCGACATTAAATACGGTACAATGAAACAGTGCCCTACACTGAACAAGGTAAAATTAAACAGAGCCCGACATTAAATACAGTACAATGAAACAGTGCCCTACAGTGAACAATGTACAATTAAACACAGCCCGACAGTAAATACGGTACAATGAAACAGTGCCCTACACTGAACAAGGTAAAATTAAACAGAGCCCGACATTAAATACGGTAAATTGAAACAGTGCCCTACAGTGAACAATGTAAAATTAAACACAGCCCGACATTAAATACGGTACAATGAATCAGTGCCTTACACTGAACAATGTAAAATTAAACAGAGCCCGACATTAAATGCAGTACAATGAAACAGTGCCCTACAAGCTACAATGTAAAATTAAACAGAGCCCAACATTAAATACGGTAGAATGAAACAGTGCACTACACTGAACAATGTAAAATTAAACACAGCCCGACATTAAATACGGTGCAATGAAACAGTGACCTACAGTGAACATAGTAAAATTAAACAGAGCCCGACACTAAATACGGTACAATGAAACAGTGCCCTACAAGCAACGAGGTAAAATTATACAGAGCTCGACATGAAATACAGTGCAATGAAACAGTGCCCCACAGTGAACAATGTAAAATTAAACAGAGCCCGACATTAAAAGCAGTACAATGAAACAGTGACCCACAGTGAACAAGGTAAAATTAAACAGAGCCCGACATTAAATACAGTACAATGAAACAGTGCCCTACAAGCTACAATGTAAAATAAAACAGAGCTCGACATTAAATGCGGTACAATGAAACAGTGCCCTACAAGCAACAAGGTAAAATTAAACAGAGCCCAACATTAAATACGGTAGAATGAAACAGTGCCCTACACTGAACAATGTAAAATTAAACATAGCCCGACATTAAATACGGTACAATGAAACAGTGCCCTACAGTGAACAATGTAAAATTAAACAGAGCCATGCATTAAATACAGCACAATGAAACAGTGACCTACAGTAAACAAGGGAAAATTAAACAGAGCCCGACATTAAAGACAGTACAATGAAACAGTGCCCTACACTGAATAACGTAAAATTAAACACAGCCCGACATTAAATACGGTACAATGAAACAGTGCCCTACACTGAACAAGGTAAAATTAAACAGAGCCCGACATTAAATACAGTACAATGAAACAGTGCCCTACAGTGAACAATGTACAATTAAACACAGCCCGACAGTAAATACGGTACAATGAAACAGTGCCCTACACTGAACAAGGTAAAATTAAACAGAGCCCGACATTAAATACGGTAAATTGAAACAGTGCCCTACAGTGAACAATGTAAAATTAAACACAGCCCGACATTAAATACGGTACAATGAATCAGTGCCCTACACTGAACAATGTAAAATTAAACAGAGCCCGACATTAAATGCAGTACAATGAAACAGTGCCCTACAAGCTACAATGTAAAATTAAACAGAGCTCGACATTAAATACGGTACAATGAAACAGTGCCCTACAAGCAACAAGGTAAAATTAAACAGAGCACGACATTAAATACGGTACAATGAAACAGTGCCCTACAGTGAACAATGTAAAATTAAACAGAGCCCGACATTTAAATGCAGTACAATGAAACAGTGACCTACAGTGAACAAGGTAAAATTAAACAGAGCGCGACATTAAATACAGTACAATGAAACAGTGCCCTACAAGCTACAATGTAAAATTAAACAGAGCTCGACATTAAATACGGTACAATGAAATAGTGCCCTACAAGCAACAAGGTAAAATTAAACAGAGCACGACATTAAATACGGTACAATGAAACAGTGCCCTACACTGAACAAGGTAAAATTAAACGGAGCCCAACATTAAATACGGTCGAATGAAATAGTGCACTACACTGAACAATGGAACATTAAACAGAGCCCGACATTAAATACGGGACAACGAAACAGTGCCCTACAAGCTACAATGTAAAATTAAACAGAGCTCGACATTAAATACGGTACAATGAAACAGTGCCCTACAAGCAACAAGGTAAAATTAAACAGAGACCAACATTAAATACGGTAGAATGAAACAGTGCACTACACTGAACAATGTAAATTTAAACACAGCCCGACATTAAATACGGTGCAATGAAATAGTGACCTACAGTGAACAAGGTAAAATTAAACAGAGCCCGACATTAAATACGGTACAATGAAACAGTGCCCTACAAGCTAAAAGTTAAAATTAAACAGAGCCCGACATTAAATACAGTACAATGAATCAGTGCCCTACACTGAACAATGTAAACTTAAACACAGCCCGGCATTAAATACAGCACAATGAAACAGTTACCTGCAGTAAACAAGGCAAAATTAAACACAGCCCGACATTAAAGACAGTACAATGAAACCCTGCCCTACACTGAATAATGTAAAATTAAACAGAGCCCGACATTAAATACGGGACAATGAAACAGTGCCCTACAGTGAACAATGTAAAATTAAACAGAGCCCGACATTTAAATGCAGTACAATGAAACAGTGCCCTACAGTGAACAATGTAAAATTAAACAGAGCCCGGCATTAAATACGGTACAATGAATCAGTGCCCTAGACTGAACAATGTAAAATTAAACACAGCCCGACATTAAATACAGTCCAATGAAACTGTGCCCTACAGTGAACAAGGTAAAATTAAACAGAGCACGACATTAAATACGGTACAATGAAACAGTGCCCTACACTGAACAAGGTAAAATTAAACAGAGCCCAACATTAAATACGGTCGAATGAAATAGTGCACTACACTGAACAATGGAACATTAAACAGAGCCCGACATTAAATACGGGACAATGAAACAGTGCCCTACAAGCTAAAAGTTAAAATTAAACAGAGCCCGACATTAAATACAGTACAATGAATCAGTGCCCTACACTGAACAATGTAAACTTAAACACAGCCCGGCATTAAATACAGCACAATGAAACAGTTACCTGCAGTAAACAAGGCAAAATTAAACACAGCCCGACTTTAAAGACAGTACAATGAAACCCTGCCCTACACTGAATAATGTAAAATTAAACACAGCCCGAAATTAAAGACAGTACAATGAAACCCTGCCCTACACTGAATAATGTAAAATTAAACAGAGCCCGACATTAAATACGGGACAATGAAACAGTGCCCGACAGTGAACAAGGTAAAATTAAACAGAGCCCAGCATTAAATACAGCACAATGAAACAATGCCCTACAGTGAACAATGTAAAGTTAAACACAGCCCGACATTAAATACGGTAAAATGAAACAGTGCCCTACCCTGAACAAGGTAAAATTAAACAGAGCCCGACATTAAATACAGTACAATGAAACAGTGCCCTACAAGCAACGAGGTAAAATTAAACAGAGCCCGACATTAAACACAGTACAATGAAACAGTGCCCTACAAGCTACAATGTAAAATTAAACAGAGCTCGACATTAAATACGGTACAATGAAACAGTGCCCTACAAGCAACAAGGTAAAATTAAACAGAGCACGACATTAAATACGGTACAATGAAACAGTGCCCTACACTGAACAAGGTAAAATTAAACAGAGCCCAACATTAAATACGGTCGAATGAAATAGTGCACTACACTGAACAATGGAACATTAAACAGAGCCCGACATTAAATACGGGACAACGAAACAGTGCCCTACAGTGAACAATATAAAATTAAACAGAGCACGACATTAAATACGGTACAATGAAACAGTGCCCTACAGTGAACAATGTAAAATTAAACAGAGCACGACATTAAATACAGTACAATGTAACAGTGCCTTCCACTGAGCAAGGGAAAATTAAACACAGCCCGACATTAAATACGGTGCAATGAAACAGTGACCTACAGTGAACATGGTAAAATTAAACAGAGCCCGACATTAAATACGGTACAATGAAACTGTGCCCTACAAGCAACAAGGTAAAATTAAACAGAGCCCGACATTAAATACAGTACAATGAAACAGTGACCTACACTGAACAAGGTTATATTAAACAGAGCCCGACATTAAATACGTTACAATGAAACAGTGCCCTACACTGAACAAGGTAAAATTAAACAGAGCCCGACATTAAATACGGTACAATGAAACAGTGCCCTACAGTGAACAATGTAAAATTAAACACAGCCCGACATTAAATACAGTACAATGAAACAGTGCCCCACAGTGAACAAGGTAAAATTAAACAGTGCCCGACATTAAATACAGTACACTGAAACAGTGCCCTACAGTGAACAAGGTAAAATTAAACAGAGCCCGACATTAAATACAGTACAATGAAACAGTGCCCTACAAGCAACGAGGTAAAACTAAACAGAGCCCGACATTAAATACAGTGCAATGAAACAGTGCCCTCCAAGCAACAAGGTAAAATTAAACAGAGCCCAACATTAAATACAGTACAATGAAACAGGGCCCTAATGTGAACAATGTAAAATAAAACAGAGCCCGACATTAAATACGGTACAATGAAACAGAGCCCGACATGAAATACGGTACAATGAAACAGTGCCCTACAGTGAACAATGTAAAATTAAACAGAGCCCGACATTAAATACGGTACAATGAATCAGTGCCCTACACTGAACAATGTAAAATTAAACACAGCCCGACATTAAATACAGTACAATGAAACAGTGCCCTACAGTGAACAAGGTAAAATTAAACAGAGCCCGACATTAAATACAGTACAATGAAACAGTGCCCTACAGTGAACAAGGTAAAATTAAACAGAGCCCGACATTAAATACAGTACAATGAAACAGTGCCCGACAAGCAACGAGGTAAAATTAAACAGAGCCCGACATTAAATACAGTGCAATGAAACAGTGCCCTACAGTGAACAATGTAAAATTAAACACAGCCCGACATTAAATGCAGTACAATGAAACAGTGACCTACAGTGAACAAGGTAAAATTAAACAGAGCCCGACATCAAATACGGTACAATGAAACAGTGCCCTACAAGCTACAATGTAAAATTAAACAGAGCTCGACATTAAATGCGGTACAATGAAACAGTGCCATACAAGCAACAAGGTGAAATTAAACAGAGCCCAACATTAAATACGGTAGAATGAAACAGTGCACTACACTGAACAATGTAAAATTAAACACAGCCCGACATTAAATACGGTGCAATGAAACAGTGACCTACAGTGAACATAGTAAAATTAAACAGAGCCCGACACTAAATACGGTACAATGAAACAGTGCCCTACAAGCAACGAGGTAAAATTAAACAGAGCTCGACATGAAATACAGTGCAATGAAACAGTGCCCCACAGTGAACAATGTAAAATTAAACAGAGCCCGACATTAAAAGCAGTACAATGAAACAGTGACCCACAGTGAACAAGGTAAAATTAAACAGAGCCCGACATTAAATACAGTACAATGAAACAGTGCCCTACAAGCTACAATGTAAAATAAAACAGAGCTCGACATTAAATGCGGTACAATGAAACAGTGCCCTACAAGCAACAAGGTAAAATTAAACAGAGCCCAACATTAAATACGGTAGAATGAAACAGTGCCCTACACTGAACAATGTAAAATTAAACATAGCCCGACATTAAATACGGTACAATGAAACAGTGCCCTACAGTGAACAATGTAAAATTAAACAGAGCCATGCATTAAATACAGCACAATGAAACAGTGACCTACAGTAAACAAGGGAAAATTAAACAGAGCCCGACATTAAAGACAGTACAATGAAACAGTGCCCTACACTGAATAACGTAAAATTAAACACAGCCCGACATTAAATACGGTACAATGAAACAGTGCCCTACACTGAACAAGGTAAAATTAAACAGAGCCCGACATTAAATACAGTACAATGAAACAGTGCCCTACAGTGAACAATGTACAATTAAACACAGCCCGACAGTAAATACGGTACAATGAAACAGTGCCCTACACTGAACAAGGTAAAATTAAACAGAGCCCGACATTAAATACGGTAAATTGAAACAGTGCCCTACAGTGAACAATGTAAAATTAAACACAGCCCGACATTAAATACGGTACAATGAATCAGTGCCCTACACTGAACAATGTAAAATTAAACAGAGCCCGACATTAAATGCAGTACAATGAAACAGTGCCCTACAAGCTACAATGTAAAATTAAACAGAGCCCAACATTAAATACGGTAGAATGAAACAGTGCACTACACTGAACAATGTAAAATTAAACACAGCCCGACATTAAATACGGTGCAATGAAACAGTGACCTACAGTGAACATAGTAAAATTAAACAGAGCCCGACACTAAATACGGTACAATGAAACAGTGCCCTACAAGCAACGAGGTAAAATTATACAGAGCTCGACATGAAATACAGTGCAATGAAACAGTGCCCCACAGTGAACAATGTAAAATTAAACAGAGCCCGACATTAAAAGCAGTACAATGAAACAGTGACCCACAGTGAACAAGGTAAAATTAAACAGAGCCCGACATTAAATACAGTACAATGAAACAGTGCCCTACAAGCTACAATGTAAAATAAAACAGAGCTCGACATTAAATGCGGTACAATGAAACAGTGCCCTACAAGCAACAAGGTAAAATTAAACAGAGCCCAACATTAAATACGGTAGAATGAAACAGTGCCCTACACTGAACAATGTAAAATTAAACATAGCCCGACATTAAATACGGTACAATGAAACAGTGCCCTACAGTGAACAATGTAAAATTAAACAGAGCCATGCATTAAATACAGCACAATGAAACAGTGACCTACAGTAAACAAGGGAAAATTAAACAGAGCCCGACATTAAAGACAGTACAATGAAACAGTGCCCTACACTGAATAACGTAAAATTAAACACAGCCCGACATTAAATACGGTACAATGAAACAGTGCCCTACACTGAACAAGGTAAAATTAAACAGAGCCCGACATTAAATACAGTACAATGAAACAGTGCCCTACAGTGAACAATGTACAATTAAACACAGCCCGACAGTAAATACGGTACAATGAAACAGTGCCCTACACTGAACAAGGTAAAATTAAACAGAGCCCGACATTAAATACGGTAAATTGAAACAGTGCCCTACAGTGAACAATGTAAAATTAAACACAGCCCGACATTAAATACGGTACAATGAATCAGTGCCCTACACTGAACAATGTAAAATTAAACAGAGCCCGACATTAAATGCAGTACAATGAAACAGTGCCCTACAAGCTACAATGTAAAATTAAACAGAGCTCGACATTAAATACGGTACAATGAAACAGTGCCCTACAAGCAACAAGGTAAAATTAAACAGAGCACGACATTAAATACGGTACAATGAAACAGTGCCCTACAGTGAACAATGTAAAATTAAACAGAGCCCGACATTTAAATGCAGTACAATGAAACAGTGACCTACAGTGAACAAGGTAAAATTAAACAGAGCGCGACATTAAATACAGTACAATGAAACAGTGCCCTACAAGCTACAATGTAAAATTAAACAGAGCTCGACATTAAATACGGTACAATGAAATAGTGCCCTACAAGCAACAAGGTAAAATTAAACAGAGCACGACATTAAATACGGTACAATGAAACAGTGCCCTACACTGAACAAGGTAAAATTAAACGGAGCCCAACATTAAATACGGTCGAATGAAATAGTGCACTACACTGAACAATGGAACATTAAACAGAGCCCGACATTAAATACGGGACAACGAAACAGTGCCCTACAAGCTACAATGTAAAATTAAACAGAGCTCGACATTAAATACGGTACAATGAAACAGTGCCCTACAAGCAACAAGGTAAAATTAAACAGAGACCAACATTAAATACGGTAGAATGAAACAGTGCACTACACTGAACAATGTAAATTTAAACACAGCCCGACATTAAATACGGTGCAATGAAATAGTGACCTACAGTGAACAAGGTAAAATTAAACAGAGCCCGACATTAAATACGGTACAATGAAACAGTGCCCTACAAGCTAAAAGTTAAAATTAAACAGAGCCCGACATTAAATACAGTACAATGAATCAGTGCCCTACACTGAACAATGTAAACTTAAACACAGCCCGGCATTAAATACAGCACAATGAAACAGTTACCTGCAGTAAACAAGGCAAAATTAAACACAGCCCGACATTAAAGACAGTACAATGAAACCCTGCCCTACACTGAATAATGTAAAATTAAACAGAGCCCGACATTAAATACGGGACAATGAAACAGTGCCCTACAGTGAACAATGTAAAATTAAACAGAGCCCGACATTTAAATGCAGTACAATGAAACAGTGCCCTACAGTGAACAATGTAAAATTAAACAGAGCCCGGCATTAAATACGGTACAATGAATCAGTGCCCTAGACTGAACAATGTAAAATTAAACACAGCCCGACATTAAATACAGTCCAATGAAACTGTGCCCTACAGTGAACAAGGTAAAATTAAACAGAGCCCGACCTTAAATACAGTACAATGAAACAGTGCCCTACAGTGAACAAGGTAAAATTAAACAGAGCCCGACATTAAATACAGTACAATGAAACCGTGCCCTATCAGCTACACTGTAAAATTAAACAGAGCTCGACATTAAATACGGTGCAATGAAACAGTGCCCTACAAGCAACAAGGTAAAATTAAACAGAGCCCAACATTAAATACGGTAGAATGAAACAGTGCACGACACTGAACAATGTAAAATTAAACACAGCCCGACATTAAATACGGTGCAATGAAATAGTGACCTACAGTGAACAAGGTAAAATTAAACAGAGCCCGACATTAAATACAGCACAATGAAACAGTGACCTACGGTAAACAAGGCAAAATTAAACAGAGCCCGACATTAAAGACAGTACAATGAAACCCTGCCCTACACTGAATAATGTAAAATTAAACAGAGACCGACATTAAATACGGGACAATGAAACAGTGCCCGACAGTGAACAAGGTAAAATTAAACAGAGCCCAGCATTAAATACAGCACAATGAAACAATGCCCTACAGTGAACAATGTAAAGTTAAACACAGCCCGACATTAAATACGGTAAAATGAAACAGTGCCCTACACTGAACAAGGTAAAATTCAACAGAGCACGACATTAAATACAGTACAATGTAACAGTGCCCTCCACTGAGCAAGGTAAAATTAAACACAGCCCGACATTAAAAACGTTACAATGAAACAGTGCCCTACACTGAACAATGTAACATTAAACAGAGCCCGCCATTAAATACGGGACAACGTAACAGTGCCTACAGTGAACAATGTAAAATTAAACAGAGCACGACATTAAATACGGTACAATGAATCAGTGCCCTACACTGAACAATGTAAAATTAAACACAGCCCGACATTAAATACAGTGCAATGAAACAGTGCCCTACAGTGAACAAGGTAAAATTAAACAAAGCCCGACATTAAATACAGTACAATGAAACAGTGCCCTACAAGCTACAATGTAAAATTAAACAGAGCTCGACATTAAATACGGTACAATGAAACAGTGCCCTACAAGCAACAAGGTAAAATTAAACAGAGACCAACATTAAATACGGTGCAATGAAATAGTGACCTACAGTGAACAAGGTAAAATTAAACAGAGCCCGACATTAAATACGGTACAATGAAACAGTGCCCTACAAGCTAAAAGTTAAAATTAAACAGAGCCCGACATTAAATACAGTACAATGAATCAGTGCCCTACACTGAACAATGTAAACTTAAACACAGCCCGGCATTAAATACAGCACAATGAAACAGTTACCTGCAGTAAACAAGGCAAAATTAAACAGAGCCCGACATTAAAGACAGTACAATGAAACCCTGCCCTACACTGAATAATGTAAAATTAAACAGAGCCCGACATTAAATACGGGACAATGAAACAGTGCCCGACAGTGAACAAGGTAAAATTAAACAGAGCCCAGCATTAAATACAGCACAATGAAACAATGCCCTACAGTGAACAATGTAAAGTTAAACACAGCCCGACATTAAATACGGTAAAATGAAACAGTGCCCTACACTGAACAAGGTAAAATTCAACAGAGCCCGACGTTAAATACAGTACAATGAAACAGTGACCTACAGTGAACAATGTAAAATTCAACATAGCCCGACATTAAATACGGTACAATGAAACAGTGCCCTACAGTGAACAATGTAAAATTAAACAGAGCACGACATTAAATACGGTACAATGAAACAGTGCCCTACACTGAACAATGTAACATTAAACAGAGCCCGACTTTAAATACGGGACAACGAAACAGTGCCTACAGTGAACAATGTAAAATTAAACAGAGCACGACATTAAATACAGTACAATGTAACAGTGCCCTCCACTGAGCAAGGTAAAATTAAACACAGCCCGACATTAAATACAGTACAATGAAACAGTGACCTACAGTGAACAATGTAAAATTCAACATAGCCCGACATTAAATACGGTACAATGAAACAGTGCCCTACAGTGAACAATGTAAAATTAAACAGAGCACGACATTAAATACGGTACAATGAAACAGTGCCCTACAGTGAACAATGTAAAATTAAACAGAGCCCGACATTAAATACGGTACAATGAATCAGTGCCCTACACTGAACAATGTAAAATTAAACACAGCCCGACATTAAATACAGTACAATGAAACTGTGCCCTACAGTGAACAAGGTAAAATTAAGCAGAGCCCGACATTAAATACAGTGCAATGAAACAGTGCCCGACAGTGAACAAGGTAAAATTAAACAGAGCCCGACATTAAATACAGTACAATGAAACAGTGCCCTACAAGCAACGAGGTAAAATTAAACAGAGCCCGACATTAAATACAGTGCAATGAAACAGTGCCCTACAAGCTACAATGTAAAATTAAACAGAGCTCGACATTAAATACGGTGCAATGAAACAGTGCCCTACAAGCAACAAGGTAAAATTAAACAGAGCCCAACATTAAATACGGTAGAATGAAACAGTGCACTACACTGAACAATGTAAAATTAAACACAGCCCGACATTAAATACGGTGCAATGAAATAGTGACCTACAGTGAACAAGGTAAAATTAAACAGAGCCCGACATTAAATACAGCACAATGAAACAGTGACCTACGGTAAACAAGGCAAAATTAAACAGAGCCCGACATTAAAGACAGTACAATGAAACCCTGCCCTACACTGAATAATGTAAAATTAAACAGAGACCGACATTAAATACGGGACAATGAAACAGTGCCCGACAGTGAACAAGGTAAAATTAAACAGAGCCCAGCATTAAATACAGCACAATGAAACAATGCCCTACAGTGAACAATGTAAAGTTAAACACAGCCCGCCATTAAATACGGTAAAATGATACAGTGCCCTACACTGAACAAGGTAAAATTCAACAGAGCACGACATTAAATACAGTACAATGTAACTGTGCCCTCCACTGAGCAAGGTAAAATTAAACACAGCCCGACATTAAATACAGTTCAATGAAACAGTGACCTACAGTGAACAATGTAAAATTCAACATAGCCCGACATTAAATACAGTACAATGAAATAGTGACCTACAGTGAACAATGTAAAATTAAACAGAGCCCGACATTAAATACGGTACAATGAATCAGTGCCCTACACTGAACAATGTAAAATTAAACACAGCCCGACATTAAATACAGTGCAATGAAACAGTGCCCTACAGTGAACAAGGTAAAATTAAACAGAGCCCGAAATTAAATACAGTACAATGAAACAGTGCCCTACAGTGAACAAGGTAAAATTAAACAGAGCTTGACATTAAATACGGTACAATGAAACAGTGCCCTACAGTGAACAATGTACAATTAAACACAGCCCAACATTAAATACGGTACAATGAAACAATGCCCTATAGTTAACAATGTGCAATTAAACACAGCCCGACATTAAATACGGTAAAATGAAACAGTGCCCTACAGTGAACAAGGTAAAATTAAACAGAGCCCGACATTAAATACAGTACAATGAAACAGTGCCCTACAAGCAACGAGGTAAAATTAAACAGAGCCCGACATTAAATACAGTGCAATGAAACAGTGCCCTACAGTGAACAATGTATAATTAAACAGAGCCCGACATTAAATGCAGTACAATGAAGCAGTGACCTACAGTGAACAAGGTAAAATTAAACAGAGCCCGACATTAAATACAGTACAATGAAACAGTGCCCTATAAGCTACAATGTAAAATTAAACAGAGCTCGACATTAAATACGGTGCAATGAAACAGTGCCCTACAAGCAACAAGGTAAAATTAAACAGTGCCCGACATTAAATACAGTACAATGAAACAGTGCCCTAAAGTGAACAAGGTAAAATTAAACAGAGCCCGACATTAAATACAGTACAATGAAACAGTGCCCTACAAGCAACGAGGTAAAACTAAACAGAGCCCGACATTAAATGCAGTACAATGAAACAGTGACCTACAGCGAACAAGGTAAAATTAAACAGAGCCCGACATTAAATACAGTACAATGAAACAGTGCCCTGCAAGCTACAATGTAAAATTAAACAGAGCTCGACATTAAATACGGTACAATGAAACAGTGTCCTCCAAGCAACAAGGTAAAATTAAACAGAGCCCAACATTAAATACGGTAGAATGAAACAGTGCCCTACAGTGAACAATGTAAAATTAAACAGAGCCCGGCATTAAATACGGTACAATGAATCAGTGCCCTACACTGAACAATGTAAAATTAAACACAGCCCGACATTAAATACAGTCCAATGAAACAGTGCCCTACAGTGAACAAGGTAAAATTAAACAGAGCCCGACCTTAAATACAGTACAATGAAACAGTGCCCTACAGTGAACAAGGTAAAATTAAAAAGAGCCCGACATTAAATACAGTACAATGAAACAGTGCCCTATAAGCTACAATGTAAAATTAAACAGAGCTCGACATTAAATACGGTGCAATGAAACAGTGCCCTACAAGCAACAAGGTAAAATTAAACAGAGCCCAACATTAAATACGGTAGAATGAAACAGTGCACTACACTGAACAATGTAAATTTAAACACAGCCCGACATTAAATACGGTGCAATGAAATAGTGACCTACAGTGAACAAGGTAAAATTAAACAGAGCCCGACATTAAATACAGCACAATGAAACAGTGACCTACGGTAAACAAGGCAAAATTAAACAGAGCCCGACATTAAAGACAGTACAATGCAACCCTGCCCTACACTGAATAATGTAAAATTAAACAGAGACCGACATTAAATACGGGACAATGAAACAGTGCCCGACAGTGAACAAGGTAAAATTAAACAGAGCCCAGCATTAAATACAGCACAATGAAACAATGCCCTACAGTGAACAATGTAAAGTGAAACACAGCCCGACATTAAATACGGTAAAATGAAACAGTGCCCTACACTGTGCAAGGTAAAATTCAACAGAGCACGACATTAAATACAGTACAATGTAACAGTGCCCTCCACTGAGCAAGGTAAAATTAAACACAGCCCGACATTAAATACAGTTCAATGAAACAGTGACCTACAGTGAACAATGTAAAATTCAACATAGCCCGACATTAAAAACGTTACAATGAAACAGTGCCCTACTCTGAACAATGTAACATTAAACAGAGCCCGACATTAAATACGGGACAACGAAACAGTGCCTACAGTGAACAATGTAAAATTAAACAGAGCACGACATTAAATACAGTACAATGTAACAGTGCCCTCCACTGAGCAAGGTAAAATTAAACACAGCCCGACATTAAATACAGTGCAATGAAACAGTGACCTACAGTGAACAATGTAAAATTAAACAGAGCCCGACATTAAATACTGTACAATGAATCAGTGCCCTACACTGAACAATGTAAAATTAAACACAGCCCGACATTAAATACAGTGCAATGAAACAGTGCCCTACAGTGAACAAGGTAAAATTAAACAGAGCCCGACATTAAATACAGTACAATGAAACAGTGCCCTACAGTGAACAAGGTAAAATTAAACAGAGCCCGACATTAAATACGGTACAATGAAACAGTGCCCTACAGTGAACAATGTACAATTAAACACAGCCCAACATTAAATACGGTACAATGAAACAATGCCCTATAGTTAACAATGTGCAATTAAACACATCCCGACATTAAATACGGTAAAATGAAGCAGTGCCCTACAGTGAACAAGGTAAAATTAAACAGAGCCCGACATTAAATACGGTAGAATGAAACAGTGCACTACACTGAACAATGTAAAATTAAACACAGCCCGACATTAAATACGGTGCAATGAAACAGTGACCTACAGTAAACAAGGCAAAATTAAACAGAGCCCGACATTAAAGACAGTACAATGAAACCCTGCCCTACACTGAATAATGTAAAATTAAACAGAGCCCGACATTAAATACGGGACAATGAAACAGTGCCCGACAGTGAACAAGGTAAAATTAAACAGAGCCCAGCATTAAATACAGCACAATGAAACAATGCCCTACAGTGAACAATGTAAAGTTAAACACAGCCCGACATTAAATACGGTAAAATGAAACAGTGCCCTACACTGAACAAGGTAAAATTCAACAGAGCACGACATTAAATACAGTACAATGAAACAGTGCCCTACAAGCAACGAGGTAAAACTAAACAGAGCCCGACATTAAATACAGTGCAATGAAACAGTGCCGTACAGTGAATAATGTAAAATTAAACAGAGCCCGACATTAAATGCAGTACAATGAAACAGTGACCTACAGTGAACAAGGTAAAATTAAACAGAGCCCGACATTAAATACAGTACAATGAAACAGTGCCCTACAAGCTACAATGTAAAATTAAACAGAGCTCGACATTAAATACGGTACAATGAAACAGTGCCCTCCAAGCAACACGGTAAAATTAAACAGAGCCCAACATTAAATACGGTAGAATGAAACAGTGCCCTACAGTGAACAATGTAAAATTAAACAGAGCCCGGCATTAAATACGGTACAATGCATCAGTGCCCTACACTGAACAATGTAAAATTAAACACAGCCCGACATTAAATACAGTACAATGAAACAGTGCCCTACAGTGAACAAGGTAAAATTAAACAGAGCCCGACCTTAAATACAGTACAATGAAACAGTGCCCTACAGTGAACAAGGTAAAATTAAACAGAGCCCGACATTAAATACAGTACAATGAAACAGTGCCCTATAAGCTACAATGTAAAATTAAACAGAGCTCGACATTAAATACGGTGCAATGAAACAGTGCCCTACAAGCAACAAGGTAAAATTAAACAGAGCCCAACATTAAATACGGTAGAATGAAACAGTGCACTACACTGAACAATGTAAAATTAAACACAGCCCGACATTAAATACGGTGCAATTAAATAGTGACCTACAGTGAACAAGGTAAAATTAAACAGAGCCCGACATTAAATACAGCACAATGAAACAGTGACCTACGGTAAACAAGGCAAAATTAAACAGAGCCCGACATTAAAGACAGTACAATGAAACCCTGCCCTACACTGAACAATGTAAAATTAAACAGAGACCGACATTAAATACGGGACAATGAAACAGTGCCCGACAGTGAACAAGGTAAAATTAAACAGAGCACAGCATTAAATACAGCACAATGAAACAATGCCCTACAGTGAACAATGTAAAGTTAAACACAGCCCGACATTAAATACGGTAAAATGAAACAGTGCCGTACACTGAACAAGGTAAAATTCAACAGAGCACGACATTAAATACAGTACAATGTAACAGTGCCCTCCACTGAGCAAGGTAAAATTAATCACAGCCCGACATTAAATACAGTTCAATGAAACAGTGACCTACAGTGAACAATGTAAAATTCAACATAGCCCGACATTAAAAACGTTACAATGAAACAGTGCCCTACACTGAACAATGTAACATTGAACAGAGCCCGACATTAAATACGGGACAACGAAACAGTGCCTACAGTGAACAATGTAAAATTAAACAGAGCACGACATTAAATACAGTACAATGTAACAGTGCCCTCCACTGAGCAAGGTAAAATTAAACACAGCCCGACATTAAATACAGTACAATGAAACAGTGCCCTACAGTGAACAAGGTAAAATTAAACAGAGCCCGACATTAAATACAGTACAATGAAACAATACCCTACAAGCAACGAGGTAAAATTAAACAGAGCCCGACATTAAATACAGTGCAATGAAACAGTGCCCTACAGTGAACAATGTAAAATTAAACACAGCCCGACATTAAATGCAGTACAATGAAACAGTGACCTACAGTGAACAAGGTAAAATTAAACAGAGCCCGACATTAAATACGGTACAATGAAACAGTGCCCTACAGTGAACAATGTACAATTAAACACAGCCCAACATTAAATACGGTACAATGAAACAATGCCCTATAGTTAACAATGTGCAATTAAACACAGCCCGACATTAAATACGGTAAAATGAAACAGTGCCCTACAGTGAACAAGGTAAAATTAAACAGAGCCCGACATTAAATGCAGTACAATGAAACAGTGACCTACAGTGAACAAGGTAAAATTAAACAGAGCCCGACATTAAATACAGGACAATGAAACAGTGCCCTACAAGCAACGAGGTAAAATTAAACAGAGCCCGACATTAAATACAGTGCAATGAAACAGTGCCCTACAGTGAACAACGTATAATTAAACAGAGCCCGACATTAAATGCAGTACAATGAAACAGTGACCTACAGTGAACAAGGTAAAATTAAACAGAGCCCGACATTAAATACAGTACAAGGAAAGAGTGCCCTACACTGAACAATGTAACATTAAACAGAGCCCGACATTAAATACGGGACAATGAAACAGTGCCCTACAACCAACGAGGTAAAATTAAACAGAGCCCGACATTAAATACAGTGCAATGAAACAGTGCCCTACAGTGAACAATGTATAATTAAACAGAGCCCGACATTAAATGCAGTACAATGAAACAGTGACCTACAGTGAACAAGGTAAAATTAAACAGAGCCCGACATTAAATACAGTACAATGAAACAGTGCCCTATAAGCTACAATGTAAAATTAAACAGAGCTCGACATTAAATACGGTGCAATGAAACAGTGCCCTACAAGCAACAAGGTAAAATTAAACAGAGCCCAACATTAAATACGGTAGAATGAAACAGTGCACTACACTGAACAATGTAAAATTAAACACAGCCCGACATTAAATACGGTGCAATGAAATAGTGACCTACAGTGAACAAGGTAAAATTAAACAGAGCCCGACATTAAATACAGCACAATGAAACAGTGACCTACAGTAAACAAGGCAAAATTAAACAGAGCCCGACATTAAAGACAGTACAATGAAACCCTGCCCTACACTGAATAATGTAAAATTAAACAGAGCCCGACATTAAATACGGGACAATGAAACAGTGCCCGACAGTGAACAAGGTAAAATTAAACAGAGCCCAGCATTAAATACAGCACAATGAAACAATGCCCTACAGTGAACAATGTAAAGTTAAACACAGCCCGACATTAAATACGGTAAAATGAAACAGTGCCCTACACTGAACAAGGTAAAATTCAACAGAGCACGACATTAAATACAGTACAATTTAACAGTGCCCTCCACTGAGCAAGGTAAAATTAAACACAGCCCGACATTAAATACAGTTCAATGAAACAGTGACCTACAGTGAACAAGGTAAAATTAAACAGAGCCCGACATTAAATACAGTACAATGAAACAGTGCCCTACAAGCAACGAGGTAAAATTAAACAGAGCCCGACATTAAATACAGTGCAATGAAACAGTGCCCTACAGTGAACAATGTAAAATTAAACACAGCCCGACATTAAATGCAGTACAATGAAACAGTGCCCTACAGTGAACAAGGCAAAATTAAACTGAGCACGACATTAAATACAGTACAATGTAACAGTGCCCTCCACTGAGCAAGGGAAAATTAAACACAGCCCGACATTAAATACGGTACAATGAAACAGTGCCCTACAGTGAACAATGTACAATTAAACACAGCCCAACATTAAATACGGTACAATGAAACAGTGCCCTATAGTTAACAATGTGCAATTAAACACAGCCCGACATTAAATACGGTAAAATGAAACAGTGCCCTACACTGAACAAGGTAAAATTAAACAGAGCACGACATTAAATACGGTACAATGAATCAGTGCCCTACCAGCAACAATGTAAAATTAAACAGAGCCCGACATTAAATACGGTACAATGAAACTGTGCCCCACAGTGAACAAAGTAAAATTAAACAGAGCCCGACATTAAATACAGCACAATGAAACAATTCCCTACAGTGAACAATGTAAAGTTAAACACAGCCCGACATTAAATACGGTAAAATGAAACCGTGCCCTACACTGAACAAGGTAAAATTAAACAGAGCCCGACATTAAGTACGGTACAATGAAACAGTGCCCTACACTGAACAAGGTAAAATTAAAAAGAGCCCGACATTAAATAGAGTACAATGAAACAGTGACCTACAGTAAACAAGGCAAAATTAAACAGAGCCCGACATTAAATACAGTACAATGAAACAGTGACCTACAGTGAACAATGAAAAATTAAACAGAGCACGACATTAAATACAGTACAATGTAACAGTGCCCTCCACTGAGCAAGGTAAAATTAAACACAGCCCGACATTAAATACAGTACAATGAAACAGTGACCTACAGTGAACAATGTAAAATTAAACATAGCCCGACATTAAATACAGTAAAATATAACAGTTCCCTCCAGTGAACAATGTAAAATTAAACAGAGCACGACATTAAATACAGTACAATATAACAGTTCCCTCCACTGAACAATGTAACATTAAACACAGCCCGACATTAAATACAGTACAATGAAACAGTGACCTACAGTGAACAATGTAAAATTAAACATAGCCCGACATCAAATACGGTACAATGAAACAATGCCCTACAGTGAACAATGTAAAATTAAACAGAGCACGACATTAAATACAGTACAATATAACAGTTCCCTCCACTGAGCAAGGTAAAATTAAACACAGCCCGACATTAAATACGGTACAATGAAACAGTGCGCTACAGTGAACAATGTACAATTAAACACAGCCCAACATTAAATGCGGTACAATGAATAAGTGCCCTACAGTGAACAATGTAAAATTAAACAGAGCCCGACATTAAATACAGTACAATGAAACAGGGCCCTAATGTGAACAATGTAAAATAAAACAGAGCCCGACATTAAATACGGTACAATGAATCAGTGCCCTACACTGAACAATGTAAAATTAAACAGACCCCGACATTAAATACAGTACAATGAAACAGTGCCCTAGCGTGAACAACGTATAATTAAACAGAGCCCGACATTAAATGCAGTACAATGAAACAGTGACCTACAGTGAACAAGGTAAAATTAAACAGAGCCCGACATTATATACAGTACAAGGAAAGAGTGCCCTACACTGAACAATGTAACATTAAACAGAGCCCGACATTAAATATGGGACAATGAAACAGTGCCCTACAAGCAACGAGGTAAAATTAAACAGAGCCCGACATTAAATACAGTGCAATGAAACAGTGCCCTACAGTGAACAATGTATAATTAAACAGAGCCCGACATTAAATGCAGTACAATGAAACAGTGACCTACAGTGAACAAGGTAAAATTAAACAGAGCCCGACATTAAATACAGTACAATGAAACAGTGCCCTATAAGCTACAATGTAAAATTAAACAGAGCTCGACATTAAATACGGTGCAATGAAACAGTGCCCTACAAGCAACAAGGTAAAATTAAACAGAGCCCAACATTAAATACGGTAGAATGAAACAGTGCACTACACTGAACAATGTAAAATTAAACACAGCCCGACATTAAATACGGTGCAATGAAATAGTGACCTACAGTGAACAAGGTAAAATTAAACAGAGCCCGACATTAAATACAGCACAATGAAACAGTGACCTACAGTAAACAAGGCAAAATTAAACAGAGCCCGACATTAAATACAGTACAATGAAACCCTGCCCTACACTGAATAATGTAAAATTAAACAGAGCCCGACATTAAATACGGGACAATGAAACAGTGCCCGACAGTGAACAAGGTAAAATTAAACAGAGCCCAGCATTAAATACAGCACAATGAAACAATGCCCTACAGTGAACAATGTAAAGTTAAACACAGCCCGACATTAAATACGGTAAAATGAAACAGTGCCCTACACTGAACAAGGTAAAATTCAACAGAGCACGACATTAAATACAGTACAATTTAACAGTGCCCTCCACTGAGCAAGGTAAAATTAAACACAGCCCGACATTAAATACAGTTCAATGAAACAGTGACCTACAGTGAACAAGGTAAAATTAAACAGAGCCCGACATTAAATACAGTACAATGAAACAGTGCCCTACAAGCAACGAGGTAAAATTAAACAGAGCCCGACATTAAATACAGTGCAATGAAACAGTGCCCTACAGTGAACAATGTAAAATTAAACACAGCCCGACATTAAATGCAGTACAATGAAACAGTGCCCTACAGTGAACAAGGCAACATTAAACTGAGCACGACATTAAATACAGTACAATGTAACAGTGCCCTCCACTGAGCAAGGGAAAATTAAACACAGCCCGACATTAAATACGGTACAATGAAACAGTGCCCTACAGTGAACAATGTACAATTAAACACAGCCCAACATTAAATACGGTACAATGAAACAGTGCCCTATAGTTAACAATGTGCAATTAAACACAGCCCGACATTAAATACGGTAAAATGAAACAGTGCCCTACACTGAACAAGGTAAAATTAAACAGAGCACGACATTAAATACGGTACAATGAATCAGTGCCCTACCAGCAACAATGTAAAATTAAACAGAGCCCGACATTAAATACGGTACAATGAAACTGTGCCCCACAGTGAACAAAGTAAAATTAAACAGAGCCCGACATTAAATACAGCACAATGAAACAATTCCCTACAGTGAACAATGTAAAGTTAAACACAGCCCGGCATTAAATACGGTAAAATGAAACCGTGCCCTACACTGAACAAGGTAAAATTAAACAGAGCCCGACATTAAATACAGTACAATGAAACAGGGCCCTAATGTGAACAATGTAAAATAAAACAGAGCCCGACATTAAATACGGTACAATGAATCAGTGCCCTACACTGAACAATGTAAAATTAAACAGACCCCGACATTAAATACAGTACAATGAAACAGTGCCCTAGCGTGAACAACGTATAATTAAACAGAGCCCGACATTAAATGCAGTACAATGAAACAGTGACCTACAGTGAACAAGGTAAAATTAAACAGAGCCCGACATTATATACAGTACAAGGAAAGAGTGCCCTACACTGAACAATGTAACATTAAACAGAGCCCGACATTAAATATGGGACAATGAAACAGTGCCCTACAAGCAACGAGGTAAAATTAAACAGAGCCCGACATTAAATACAGTGCAATGAAACAGTGCCCTACAGTGAACAATGTATAATTAAACAGAGCCCGACATTAAATGCAGTACAATGAAACAGTGACCTACAGTGAACAAGGTAAAATTAAACAGAGCCCGACATTAAATACAGTACAATGAAACAGTGCCCTATAAGCTACAATGTAAAATTAAACAGAGCTCGACATTAAATACGGTGCAATGAAACAGTGCCCTACAAGCAACAAGGTAAAATTAAACAGAGCCCAACATTAAATACGGTAGAATGAAACAGTGCACTACACTGAACAATGTAAAATTAAACACAGCCCGACATTAAATACGGTGCAATGAAATAGTGACCTACAGTGAACAAGGTAAAATTAAACAGAGCCCGACATTAAATACAGCACAATGAAACAGTGACCTACAGTAAACAAGGCAAAATTAAACAGAGCCCGACATTAAATACAGTACAATGAAACCCTGCCCTACACTGAATAATGTAAAATTAAACAGAGCCCGACATTAAATACGGGACAATGAAACAGTGCCCGACAGTGAACAAGGTAAAATTAAACAGAGCCCAGCATTAAATACAGCACAATGAAACAATGCCCTACAGTGAACAATGTAAAGTTAAACACAGCCCGACATTAAATACGGTAAAATGAAACAGTGCCCTACACTGAACAAGGTAAAATTCAACAGAGCACGACATTAAATACAGTACAATTTAACAGTGCCCTCCACTGAGCAAGGTAAAATTAAACACAGCCCGACATTAAATACAGTTCAATGAAACAGTGACCTACAGTGAACAAGGTAAAATTAAACAGAGCCCGACATTAAATACGGTACAATGAAACAGTGCCCTACAAGCAACGAGGTAAAATTAAACAGAGCCCGACATTAAATACAGTGCAATGAAACAGTGCCCTACAGTGAACAATGTAAAATTAAACACAGCCCGACATTAAATGCAGTACAATGAAACAGTGCCCTACAGTGAACAAGGCAAAATTAAACTGAGCACGACATTAAATACAGTACAATGTAACAGTGCCCTCCACTGAGCAAGGGAAAATTAAACACAGCCCGACATTAAATACGGTACAATGAAACAGTGCCCTACAGTGAACAATGTACAATTAAACACAGCCCAACATTAAATACGGTACAATGAAACAGTGCCCTATAGTTAACAATGTGCAATTAAACACAGCCCGACATTAAATACGGTAAAATGAAACAGTGCCCTACACTGAACAAGGTAAAATTAAACAGAGCACGACATTAAATACGGTACAATGAATCAGTGCCCTACCAGCAACAATGTAAAATTAAACAGAGCCCGACATTAAATACGGTACAATGAAACTGTGCCCCACAGTGAACAAAGTAAAATTAAACAGAGCCCGACATTAAATACAGCACAATGAAACAATTCCCTACAGTGAACAATGTAAAGTTAAACACAGCCCGGCATTAAATACGGTAAAATGAAACCGTGCCCTACACTGAACAAGGTAAAATTAAACAGAGCCCGACATTAAGTACGGTACAATGAAACAGTGCCCTACACTGAACAAGGTAAAATTAAAAAGAGCCCGACATTAAATAGAGTACAATGAAACAGTGACCTACAGTAAACAAGGCAAAATTAAACAGAGCCCGACATTAAATACAGTACAATGAAACAGTGACCTACAGTGAACAATGAAAAATTAAACAGAGCACGACATTAAATACAGTACAATGTAACAGTGCCCTCCACTGAGCAAGGTAAAATTAAACACAGCCCGACATTAAATACAGTACAATGAAACAGTGACCTACAGTGAACAATGTAAAATTAAACATAGCCCGACATCAAATACGGTACAATGAAACAATGCCCTACAGTGAACAATGTAAAATTAAACAGAGCACGACATTAAATACAGTACAATATAACAGTTCCCTCCACTGAGCAAGGTAAAATTAAACACAGCCCGACATTAAATACGGTACAATGAAACAGTGCGCTACAGTGAACAATGGTCAATTAAACACAGCCCAACATTAAATGCGGTACAATGAATAAGTGCCCTACAGTGAACAATGTAAAATTAAACATAGCCCGACATTAAATACAGTACAATGAAACAGGGCCCTAATGTGAACAATGTAAAATAAAACAGAGCCCGACATTAAATACGGTACAATGAATCAGTGCCCTACACTGAACAATGTAAAATTAAACAGACCCCGACATTAAATACAGTACAATGAAACAGTGCCCTAGCGTGAACAAGGCAAAATTAAACAGAGCCCGACATTAAATACAGTTCAATGAAACAGGGCCCTAATGTGAACAATGTAAAATAAAACAGAGCCCGACATTAAATACGGTACAATGAAACAGTGCCCTACAGTGAACAATGTAAAATTCAACAGAGCCCGATATTAAATACGGTACAATGAATCAATGCCCTACACTGAACAATGTAAAATTAAACAGAGCTCGACATTAAATACGGTACAATGAAACAATGCCCTACAAGCAACAAGGTAAAATTAAACAGAGCCCAACATTAAATACGGTAGAATGAAACAGTGCACTACACTGAAGAATGTAAAATTAAACACAGCCCGACATTAAATACAGTACAATGAAACAGTGACCTACAGTAAACAAGGCAAAATTAAACAGAGCCCAACGTTAAATACAGTACAATGAAACAGTGCCCTACAGTGAACAATGTAAAATTAACAGAGCCCGACATTAACTACAGTACAATGAAACAGTGACATACAGTAAACAAGGCAATATTAAACAGAGCCCGACATTAAATACGGGACAATAAAACAGTGCCCGACAGTGAACAAGGTAAAATTAATCAGAGCCCAACATTAAATACAGTACAATGAAACAATGCCCTACAGTGAAGAACGTAAAAGTAAACAGAGCCCGACATTAAATACGGTACCATGAAACAGTGCCCTACACTGAACATTGTAAAATTAAGCAGAGCCCGACATTAAATACGGTACAATGAAACAGGGCCCTACACTGAACAATGTAAAATTAAACAGAGCACGACATTAAATACGGTACAATGAAACAGTGCCCTACACTGAACATTGTAAAATTAAACAGAGTCCGACATTAAATACGGTGCAATGAATCAGTGCCCTACACTGAACAATGTAAAATAAAACACAGCCCGACATTAAATACGGTACAATGAAACAGTGCCCTACACTGAACAATATAAAATTAAACAGAGCACGACATTAAATACGGTACAATGAAACAGTGCCCTACACTGAACATTGTAAAATTAAACAGAGTCCGACATTAAATACGGTGCAATGAATCAGTGCCCTACACTGAACAATGTAAAATAAAACACAGCCCGACATTAAATACGGTACAATGAAACTGTGCCCTACACTGAACAATGTAAAATTAAACAGAGCTCGACATTAAATACGGTGCAATGAAACAGTGCCCTACAAGCAACAAGGTAAAATTAAACAGAGCCCAACATTAAATACGGTAGAATGAAACAGTGCACTACACTGAACAATGTAAAATTAAACACAGCCCGACATTAAATACGGTGCAATGAAATAGTGACCTACAGTGAACAAGGTAAAATTAAACAGAGCCCGACATTAAATAGAGTACAATGAAACAGTGACCTACAGTAAACAAGGCAAAATTAAACAGAGCCCGACATTAAATACAGTACAATGAAACAGTGACCTACAGTGAACAATGTAAAATTAAACAGAGCACGACATTAAATACAGTACAATGTAACATTGCCCTCCACTGAGCAAGGTAAAATTAAACACAGCCCGACATTAAATACAGTACAATGAAACAGTGACCTACAGTGAACAATGTAAAATTAAACATAGCCCGACATTAAATACGGTACAATGAAACAGTGCCCTACAGTGAACAATGTAAAATTAAACAGAGCACGACATTAAATACAGTACAATATAACAGTTCCCTCCAGTGAACAATGTAAAATTAAACAGAGCACGACATTAAATACAGTACAATATAACAATTCCCTCCACTGAACAATGTAACATTAAACAGAGCCCGATTTTAAATACGGGACAACGAAACAGTGCCCTACAGTGAACAATGTAAAATTAAACACAGCCCGACATTAAATACAGTACAATGAAACAGTGACCTACAGTGAACAATGTAAAATTAAACATAGCCCGACATCAAATACGGTACAATGAAACAATGCCCTACAGTGAACAATGTAAAATTAAACAGAGCACGACATTAAATACAGTACAATATAACAGTTCCCTCCACTGAGCAAGGTAAAATTAAACACAGCCCGACATTAAATACGGTACAATGAAACAGTGCCCTACAGTGAATAATGTACAATTAAACACAGCCCAACATTAAATGCGGTACAATGAATAAGTGCCCTACAGTGAACAATGTAAAATTAAACAGAGCCCGACATTAAATACAGTACAATGAAACAGGGCCCTAATGTGAACAATGTAAAATAAAACAGAGCCCGACATTAAATACGGTACAATGAAACAGTGCCCTACAGTGAACAATGTAAAATTAAACAGAGCCCGATATTAAATACGGTACAATGAATCAGTGCCCTACACTGAACAATGTAAAATTAAACAGAGCCCGACATTAAATACAGTACAATGAAACAGTGCCCTAGCGTGAACAAGGCAAAATTAAACAGAGCCCGACATTAAATACAGTACAATGAAACAGGGCCCTAATGTGAACAATGTAAAATAAAACAGAGCCCGACATTAAATACGGTACAATGAAACAGTGCCCTACAGTGAACAATGTAAAATTAAACAGAGCCCGATATTAAATACGGTACAATGAATCAGTGCCCTACACTGAACAATGTAAAATTAAACAGAGCCCGACATTAAATACAGTACAATGAAACAGTGCCCTAGCGTGAACAAGGCAAAATTAAACAGAGCCCGACATTAAATACAGTACAATGAAACAGGGCCCTAATGTGAACAATGTAAAATAAAACAGAGCCCGACATTAAATACGGTACAATGAAACAGTGCCCTACAGTGAACAATGTAAAATTCAACAGAGCCCGATATTAAATACGGTACAATGAATCAGTGCCCTACACTGAACAATGTAAAATTAAACAGAGCTCGACATTAAATACGGTACAATGAAACAGTGCCCTACAAGCAACAAGGTAAAATTAAACAGAGCCCAACATTAAATACGGTAGAATGAAACAGTGCACTACACTGAAGAATGTAAAATTAAACACAGCCCGACATTAAATACAGTACAATGAAACAGTGACCTACAGTAAACAAGGCAAAATTAAACAGAGCCCAACGTTAAATACAGTACAATGAAACAGTGCCCTACAGTGAACAATGTAAAATTAACAGAGCCCGACATTAACTACAGTACAATGAAACAGTGACATACAGTAAACAAGGCAATATTAAACAGAGCCCGACATTAAATACAGTGCACTGAAACAGTGCCCTACACTGAACAATGTAAAATTAATCAGAGCCCGACATTAAATACGGGACAATAAAACAGTGCCCGACAGTGAACAAGGTAAAATTAATCAGAGCCCAACATTAAATACAGTACAATGAAACAATGCCCTACAGTGAAGAATGTAAAAGTAAACAGAGCCCGACATTAAATACGGTACCATGAAACAGTGCCCTTCCCTGAACATTGTAAAATTAAGCAGAGCCCGACATTAAATACGGTACAATGAAACAGTGCCCTACACTGAACAATGTAAAATTAAACAGAGCACGACATTAAATACTGTACAATGAAACAGTGCCCTACACTGAACATTGTAAAATTAAACAGAGTCCGACATTAAATAAGGTGCAATGAATCAGTGCCCTACACTGAACAATGTAAAATAAAACATAGCCCGACATTAAATACGGTACAATGAAACAGTGCCCTACACTGAACAATGTAAAATTAAACAGAGCACGACATTAAATACGGTACAATGAAACAGTGCCCTACACTGAACATTGTCAAATTAAACAGAGTCCGACATTAAATGCGGTGCAATGAATCAGTGCCCTACACTGAACAATGTAAAATAAAACACAGCCCGACATTAAATACGGTACAATGAAACTGTGCCCTACACTGAACAATGTAAAATAAAACACAGCCCGACATTAAATACGGTACAATGAAACAGTGCCCTACACTGAACAATGTAAAATTAAACAGAGCTCGACATTAAATACGGTGCAATGAAACAGTGCCCTACAAGCAACAAGGTAAAATTAAACAGAGCCCAACATTAAATACGGTAGAATGAAACAGTGCACTACACTGAACAATGTAAAATTAAACACAGCCCGTCATTAAATACGGTGCAATGAAATAGTGACCTACAGTGAACAAGGTAAAATTAAACAGAGCCCGACATTAAATACAGCACAATGAAACAGTGACCTACGGTAAACAAGGCAAAATTAAACAGAGCCCGACATTAAAGACAGTACAATGAAACCCTGCCCTACACTGAATAATGTAAAATTAAACAGAGACCGACATTAAATACGGGACAATGAAACAATGCCCTACAGTGAACAATGTAAAGTTAAACACAGCCCGACATTAAATACGGTAAAATGAAACAGTGCCCTACACTGAACAAGGTAAAATTCAACAGAGCACGACATTAAATACAGTACAATGTAACAGTGCCCTCCACTGAGCAAGGTAAAATTAAACACAGCCCGACATTAAATACAGTTCAATGAAACTGTGACCTACAGTGAACAATGTAAAATTCAACATAGCCCGACATTAAAAACGTTACAATGAAACAGTGCCCTACACTGAACAATGTAACATTAAACAGAGCCCGACATTAAATACGGGACAACGAAACAGTGCCTACAGTGAACAATGTAAAATTAAACAGAGCACGACATTAAATACAGTACAATGTAACAGTGCCCTCCACTGAGCAAGGTAAAATTAAACACAGCCCGACATTAAATACAGTACAATGAAATAGTGACCTACAGTGAACAATGTAAAATTAAACAGAGCCCGACATTAAATACGGTACAATGAATCAGTGCCCTACACTGAACAATGTAAAATTAAACACAGCCCGACATTAAATACAGTGCAATGAAATAGTGACCTACAGTGAACAATGTAAAATTAAACAGAGCCCGACATTAAATACGGTACAATGAATCAGTGCCCTACACTGAACAATGTAAAATTAAACACAGCCCGACATTAAATACAGTGCAATGAAACAGTGCCCTACAGTGAACAAGGTAAAATTAAACAGAGCCCGACATTAAATACAGTACAATGAAACAGTGCCCTACAGTGAACAAGGTAAAATTAAACAGAGCCCGACATTAAATACGGTACAATGAAACAGTGCCCTACAGTGAACAATGTACAATTAAACACAGCCAAACATTAAATACGGTACAATGAAACAATGCCCTACAGTTAACAATGTGCAATTAAACACAGCCCGACATTAAATACGGTAAAATGAAACAGTGCCCTACAGTGAACAAGGTAAAATTAAACAGAGCCCGACATTAAATACAGTACAATGAAACAGTGCCCTACAAGCAACGAGGTAAAATTAAACAGAGCCCGACATTAAATACAGTGCAATGAAACAGTGCCCTACAGTGAACAATGTATAATTAAACAGAGCCCGACATTAAATGCAGTACAATGAAGCAGTGACCTACAGTGAACAAGGTAAAATTAAACAGAGCCCGACATTAAATACAGTACAATGAAACAGTGCCCTATAAGCTACAATGTAAAATTAAACAGAGCTCGACATTAAATACGGTGCAATGAAACAGTGCCCTACAAGCAACAAGGTAAAATTAAACAGTGCCCGACATTAAATACAGTACAATGAAACAGTGCCCTAAAGTGAACAAGGTAAAATTAAACAGAGCCCGACATTAAATACAGTACAATGAAACAGTGCCCTACAAGCAACGAGGTAAAACTAAACAGAGCCCGACATTAAATGCAGTACAATGAAACAGTGACCTACAGTGAACAAGGTAAAATTAAACAGAGCCCGACATTAAATACAGTACAATGAAACAGTGCCCTGCAAGCTACAATGTAAAATTAAACAGAGCTCGACATTAAATACGGTACAATGAAACAGTGCCCTCCAAGCAACAAGGTAAAATTAAACAGAGCCCAACATTAAATACGGTAGAATGAAACAGTGCCCTACAGTGAACAATGTAAAATTAAACAGAGCCCGGCATTAAATACGGTACAATGAATCAGTGCCCTACACTGAACAATGTAAAATTAAACACAGCCCGACATTAAATACAGTCCAATGAAACAGTGCCCTACAGTGAACAAGGTAAAATTAAACAGAGCCCGACCTTAAATACAGTACAATGAAACAGTGCCCTACAGTGAACAAGGTAAAATTAAAAAGAGCCCGACATTAAATACAGTACAATGAAACAGTGCCCTATAAGCTACAATGTAAAATTAAACAGAGCTCGACATTAAATACGGTACAATGAAACAGTGCCCTACAAGCAACAAGGTAAAATTAAACAGAGCCCAACATTAAATACGGTAGAATGAAACAGTGCACTACACTGAACAATGTAAATTTAAACACAGCCCGACATTAAATACGGTACAATGAAATAGTGACCTACAGTGAACAAGGTAAAATTAAACAGAGCCCGACATTAAATACAGCACAATGAAACAGTGACCTACGGTAAACAAGGCAAAATTAAACAGAGCCCGACATTAAAGACAGTACAATGAAACCCTGCCCTACACTGAATAATGTAAAATTAAACAGAGCCCGACATTAAATACGGGACAATGAAACAGTGCCCAACAGTGAACAAGGTAAAATTAAACAGAGCCCAGCATTAAATACAGCACAATGAAACAATGCCCTACAGTGAACAATGTAAAGTTAAACACAGCCCGACATTAAATACGGTAAAATTAAACAGTGCCCTACAGTGAACAATGTAAAATTCAACATAGCCCGACATTAAAAACGTTACAATGAAACAGTGCCCTACACTGAACAATGTAACATTAAACAGAGCCCGACATTAAATACGGGACAACGAAACAGTGCCTACAGTGAACAATGTAAAATTAAACAGAGCACGACATTAAATACAGTACAATGTAACAGTGCCCTCCACTGAGCAAGGTAAAATTAAACACAGCCCGACATTAAATACAGTACAATGAAACAGTGACCTACAGTGAACAATGTAAAATTAAACAGAGCCCGACATTAAATACTGTACAATGAATCAGTGCCCTACACTGAACAATGTAAAATTAAACACAGCCCGACATTAAATACAGTGCAATGAAACAGTGCCCTACAGTGAACAAGGTAAAATTAAACAGAGCCCGACATTAAATACAGTACAATGAAACAGTGCCCTACAGTGAACAAGGTAAAATTAAACAGAGCCCGACATTAAATACGGTACAATGAAACAGTGCCCTACAGTGAACAATGTACAATTAAACACAGCCCAACATTAAATACGGTACAATGAAACAATGCCCTATAGTTAACAATGTGCAATTAAACACAGCCCGACATTAAATACGGTAAAATGAAACAGTGCCCTACAGTGAACAAGGTAAAATTAAACAGAGCCCGACATTAAATACAGTACAATGAAACAGTGCCCGACAAGCAACGAGGTAAAATTAAACAGAGCCCGACATTAAATACAGTGCAATGAAACAGTGCCCTACAGTGAACAATGTATAATTAAACAGAGCCCGACATTAAATGCAGTACAATGAAACAGTGACCTACAGTGAACAAGGTAAAATTAAACAGAGCCCGACATTAAACACAGTACAATGAAACAGTGCCCTATAAGCTACAATGTAAAATTAAACAGAGCTCGACATTAAATACGGTGCAATGAAACAGTGCCCTACAAGCAACAAGGTAAAAATAAACAGAGCCCAACATTAAATACGGTAGAATGAAACAGTGCACTACACTGAACAATGTAAAATTAAACAGAGCCCGGCATTAAATACGGTACAATGAATCAGTGCCCTACACTGAACAATGTAAAATTAAACACAGCCCGACATTAAATACAGTCCAATGAAACAGTGCCCTACAGTGAACAAGGTAAAATTAAACAGAGCCCGACCTTAAATACAGTACAATGAAACAGTGCCCTACAGTGAACAAGGTAAAATTAAAAAGAGCCCGACATTAAATACAGTACAATGAAACAGTGCCCTATAAGCTACAATGTAAAATTAAACAGAGCTCGACATAAAATACGGTGCAATGAAACAGTGCCCTACAAGCAACAAGGTAAAATTAAACAGAGCCCAACATTAAATACGGTAGAATGAAACAGTGCACTACACTGAACAATGTAAATTTAAACACAGCCCGACATTAAATACGGTACAATGAAATAGTGACCTACAGTGAACAAGGTAAAATTAAACAGAGCCCGACATTAAATACAGCACAATGAAACAGTGACCTACGGTAAACAAGGCAAAATTAAACAGAGCCCGACATTAAAGACAGTACAATGAAACCCTGCCCTACACTGAATAATGTAAAATTAAACAGAGCCCGACATTAAATACGGGACAATGAAACAGTGCCCAACAGTGAACAAGGTAAAATTAAACAGAGCCCAGCATTAAATACAGCACAATGAAACAATGCCCTACAGTGAACAATGTAAAGTTAAACACAGCCCGACATTAGATACGGTAAAATGAAACAGTGCCCTACAGTGAACAATGTAAAATTCAACATAGCCCGACATTAAAAACGTTACAATGAAACAGTGCCCTACACTGAACAATGTAACATTAAACAGAGCCCGACATTAAATACGGGACAACGAAACAGTGACCTACAGTGAACAATGTAAAATTAAACAGAGCCCGACATTAAATACTGTATAATGAATCAGTGCCCTACACTGAACAATGTAAAATTAAACACAGCCCGACATTAAATACAGTACAATGTAACAGTGCCCTCCACTGAGCAAGGTAAAATTAAACACAGCCCGACATTAAATACAGTACAATGAAACAGTGACCTACAGTGAACAATGTAAAATTAAACAGAGCCCGACATTAAATACTGTACAATGAATCAGTGCCCTACACTGAACAATGTAAAATTAAACACAGCCCGACATTAAATACAGTGCAATGAAACAGTGCCCTACAGTGAACAAGGTAAAATTAAACAGAGCCCGACATTAAATACAGTACAATGAAACAGTGCCCTACAGTGAACAAGGTAAAATTAAACAGAGCCCGACATTAAATACGGTACAATGAAACAGTGCCCTACAGTGAACAATGTACAATTAAACACAGCCCAACATTAAATACGGTACAATGAAACAATGCCCTATAGTTAACAATGTGCAATTAAACACAGCCCGACATTAAATACGGTAAAATGAAACAGTGCCCTACAGTGAACAAGGTAAAATTAAACAGAGCCCGACATTAAATACAGTACAATGAAACAGTGCCCTACAAGCAACGAGGTAAAATTAAACAGAGCCCGACATTAAATACAGTGCAATGAAACAGTGCCCTACAGTGAACAATGTATAATTAAACAGAGCCCGGCATTAAATGCAGTACAATGAAACAGTGACCTACAGTGAACAAGGTAAAATTAAACAGAGCCCGACATTAAACACAGTACAATGAAACAGTGCCCTATAAGCTACAATGTAAAATTAAACAGAGCTCGACATTAAATACGGTGCAATGAAACAGTGCCCTACAAGCAACAAGGTAAAAATAAACAGAGCCCAACATTAAATACGGTAGAATGAAACAGTGCACTACACTGAACAATGTAAAATTAAACACAGCCCGACATTAAATACGGTGCAATGAAATAGTGACCTACAGTGAACAAGGTAAAATTAAACAGAGCCCGACATTAAATACAGCACAATGAAACAGTGACCTACAGTAAACAAGGCAAAATTAAACAGAGCCCGACATTAAAGACAGTACAATGAAACCCTGCCCTACACTGAATAATGAAAAATTAAACAGAGCCCGACATTAAATACGGGACAATGAAACAGTGCCCGACAGTGAACAAGGTAAAATTAAACAGAGCCCAGCATTAAATACAGCACAATGAAACAATGCCCTACAGTGAACAATGTAAAGTTAAACACAGCCCGACATTAAATACGGTAAAATGAAACAGTGCCCTACACTGAACAAGGTAAAATTCAACAGAGCACGACATTAAATACAGTACAATTTAACAGTGCCCTCCACTGAGCAAGGTAAAATTAAACACAGCCCGACATTAAATACAGTTCAATGAAACAGTGACCTACAGTGAACAAGGTAAAATTAAACAGAGCCCGACATTAAATACGGTACAATGAAACAGTGCCCTACAAGCAACGAGGTAAAATTAAACAGAGCCCGACATTAAATACAGTGCAATGAAACAGTGCCCTACAGTGAACAATGTAAAATTAAACACAGCCCGACATTAAATGCAGTACAATGAAACAGTGCCCTACAGTGAACAAGGCAAAATTAAACTGAGCACGACATTAAATACAGTACAATGTAACAGTGCCCTCCACTGAGCAAGGGAAAATTAAACACAGCCCGACATTAAATACGGTACAATGAAACAGTGCCCTACAGTGAACAATGTACAATTAAACACAGCCCAACATTAAATACGGTACAATGAAACAGTGCCCTATAGTTAACAATGTGCAATTAAACACAGCCCGACATTAAATACGGTAAAATGAAACAGTGCCCTACACTGAACAAGGTAAAATTAAACAGAGCACGACATTAAATACGGTACAATGAATCAGTGCCCTACCAGCAACAATGTAAAATTAAACAGAGCCCGACATTAAATACGGTACAATGAAACTGTGCCCCACAGTGAACAAAGTAAAATTAAACAGAGCCCGACATTAAATACAGCACAATGAAACAATTCCCTACAGTGAACAATGTAAAGTTAAACACAGCCCGGCATTAAATACGGTAAAATGAAACCGTGCCCTACACTGAACAAGGTAAAATTAAACAGAGCCCGACATTAAGTACGGTACAATGAAACAGTGCCCTACACTGAACAAGGTAAAATTAAAAAGAGCCCGACATTAAATAGAGTACAATGAAACAGTGACCTACAGTAAACAAGGCAAAATTAAACAGAGCCCGACATTAAATACAGTACAATGAAACAGTGACCTACAGTGAACAATGAAAAATTAAACAGAGCACGACATTAAATACAGTACAATGTAACAGTGCCCTCCACTGAGCAAGGTAAAATTAAACACAGCCCGACATTAAATACAGTACAATGAAACAGTGACCTACAGTGAACAATGTAAAATTAAACATAGCCCGACATCAAATACGGTACAATGAAACAATGCCCTACAGTGAACAATGTAAAATTAAACAGAGCACGACATTAAATACAGTACAATATAACAGTTCCCTCCACTGAGCAAGGTAAAATTAAACACAGCCCGACATTAAATACGGTACAATGAAACAGTGCGCTACAGTGAACAATGGTCAATTAAACACAGCCCAACATTAAATGCGGTACAATGAATAAGTGCCCTACAGTGAACAATGTAAAATTAAACATAGCCCGACATTAAATACAGTACAATGAAACAGGGCCCTAATGTGAACAATGTAAAATAAAACAGAGCCCGACATTAAATACGGTACAATGAATCAGTGCCCTACACTGAACAATGTAAAATTAAACAGACCCCGACATTAAATACAGTACAATGAAACAGTGCCCTAGCGTGAACAAGGCAAAATTAAACAGAGCCCGACATTAAATACAGTTCAATGAAACAGGGCCCTAATGTGAACAATGTAAAATAAAACAGAGCCCGACATTAAATACGGTACAATGAAACAGTGCCCTACAGTGAACAATGTAAAATTCAACAGAGCCCGATATTAAATACGGTACAATGAATCAATGCCCTACACTGAACAATGTAAAATTAAACAGAGCTCGACATTAAATACGGTACAATGAAACAATGCCCTACAAGCAACAAGGTAAAATTAAACAGAGCCCAACATTAAATACGGTAGAATGAAACAGTGCACTACACTGAAGAATGTAAAATTAAACACAGCCCGACATTAAATACAGTACAATGAAACAGTGACCTACAGTAAACAAGGCAAAATTAAACAGAGCCCAACGTTAAATACAGTACAATGAAACAGTGCCCTACAGTGAACAATGTAAAATTAACAGAGCCCGACATTAACTACAGTACAATAAAACAGTGACATACAGTAAACAAGGCAATATTAAACAGAGCCCGACATTAAATACGGGACAATAAAACAGTGCCCGACAGTGAACAAGGTAAAATTAATCAGAGCCCAACATTAAATACAGTACAATGAAACAATGCCCTACAGTGAAGAACGTAAAAGTAAACAGAGCCCGACATTAAATACGGTACCATGAAACAGTGCCCTACACTGAACATTGTAAAATTAAGCAGAGCCCGACATTAAATACGGTACAATGAAACAGGGCCCTACACTGAACAATGTAAAATTAAACAGAGCACGACATTAAATACGGTACAATGAAACAGTGCCCTACACTGAACATTGTAAAATTAAACAGAGTCCGACATTAAATACGGTGCAATGAATCAGTGCCCTACACTGAACAATGTAAAATAAAACACAGCCCGACATTAAATACAGTACAATGAAACAGTGACCTACAGTAAACAAGGCAAAATTAAACAGAGCCCAACGTTAAATACAGTACAATGAAACAGTGCCCTACAGTGAACAATGTAAAATTAACAGAGCCCGACATTAACTACAGTACAATGAAACAGTGACATACAGTAAACAAGGCAATATTAAACAGAGCCCGACATTAAATACGGGACAATAAAACAGTGCCCGACAGTGAACAAGGTAAAATTAATCAGAGCCCAACATTAAATACAGTACAATGAAACAATGCCCTACAGTGAAGAACGTAAAAGTAAACAGAGCCCGACATTAAATACGGTACCATGAAACAGTGCCCTACACTGAACATTGTAAAATTAAGCAGAGCCCGACATTAAATACGGTACAATGAAACAGGGCCCTACACTGAACAATGTAAAATTAAACAGAGCACGACATTAAATACGGTACAATGAAACAGTGCCCTACACTGAACATTGTAAAATTAAACAGAGTCCGACATTAAATACGGTGCAATGAATCAGTGCCCTACACTGAACAATGTAAAATAAAACACAGCCCGACATTAAATACGGTACAATGAAACAGTGCCCTACACTGAACAATATAAAATTAAACAGAGCACGACATTAAATACGGTACAATGAAACAGTGCCCTACACTGAACATTGTAAAATTAAACAGAGTCCGACATTAAATACGGTGCAATGAATCAGTGCCCTACACTGAACAATGCAAAATAAAACACAGCCCGACATTAAATACGGTACAATGAAACTGTGCCCTACACTGAACAATGTAAAATTAAACAGAGCTCGACATTAAATACGGTGCAATGAAACAGTGCCCTACAAGCAACAAGGTAAAATTAAACAGAGCCCAACATTAAATACGGTAGAATGAAACAGTGCACTACACTGAACAATGTAAAATTAAACACAGCCCGACATTAAATACGGTGCAATGAAATAGTGACCTACAGTGAACAAGGTAAAATTAAACAGAGCCCGACATTAAATAGAGTACAATGAAACAGTGACCTACAGTAAACAAGGCAAAATTAAACAGAGCCCGACATTAAATACAGTACAATGAAACAGTGACCTACAGTGAACAATGTAAAATTAAACAGAGCACGACATTAAATACAGTACAATGTAACATTGCCCTCCACTGAGCAAGGTAAAATTAAACACAGCCCGACATTAAATACAGTACAATGAAACAGTGACCTACAGTGAACAATGTAAAATTAAACATAGCCCGACATTAAATACGGTACAATGAAACAGTGCCCTACAGTGAACAATGTAAAATTAAACAGAGCACGACATTAAATACAGTACAATATAACAGTTCCCTCCAGTGAACAATGTAAAATTAAACAGAGCACGACATTAAATACAGTACAATATAACAATTCCCTCCACTGAACAATGTAACATTAAACAGAGCCCGATTTTAAATACGGGACAACGAAACAGTGCCCTACAGTGAACAATGTAAAATTAAACACAGCCCGACATTAAATACAGTACAATGAAACAGTGACCTACAGTGAACAATGTAAAATTAAACATAGCCCGACATCAAATACGGTACAATGAAACAATGCCCTACAGTGAACAATGTAAAATTAAACAGAGCACGACATTAAATACAGTACAATATAACAGTTCCCTCCACTGAGCAAGGTAAAATTAAACACAGCCCGACATTAAATACGGTACAATGAAACAGTGCCCTACAGTGAATAATGTACAATTAAACACAGCCCAACATTAAATGCGGTACAATGAATAAGTGCCCTACAGTGAACAATGTAAAATTAAACAGAGCCCGACATTAAATACAGTACAATGAAACAGGGCCCTAATGTGAACAATGTAAAATAAAACAGAGCCCGACATTAAATACGGTACAATGAAACAGTGCCCTACAGTGAACAATGTAAAATTAAACAGAGCCCGATATTAAATACGGTACAATGAATCAGTGCCCTACACTGAACAATGTAAAATTAAACAGAGCCCGACATTAAATACAGTACAATGAAACAGTGCCCTAGCGTGAACAAGGCAAAATTAAACAGAGCCCGACATTAAATACAGTACAATGAAACAGGGCCCTAATGTGAACAATGTAAAATAAAACAGAGCCCGACATTAAATACGGTACAATGAAACAGTGCCCTACAGTGAACAATGTAAAATTAAACAGAGCCCGATATTAAATACGGTACAATGAATCAGTGCCCTACACTGAACAATGTAAAATTAAACAGAGCCCGACATTAAATACAGTACAATGAAACAGTGCCCTAGCGTGAACAAGGCAAAATTAAACAGAGCCCGACATTAAATACAGTACAATGAAACAGGGCCCTAATGTGAACAATGTAAAATAAAACAGAGCCCGACATTAAATACGGTACAATGAAACAGTGCCCTACAGTGAACAATGTAAAATTCAACAGAGCCCGATATTAAATACGGTACAATGAATCAGTGCCCTACACTGAACAATGTAAAATTAAACAGAGCTCGACATTAAATACGGTACAATGAAACAGTGCCCTACAAGCAACAAGGTAAAATTAAACAGAGCCCAACATTAAATACGGTAGAATGAAACAGTGCACTACACTGAAGAATGTAAAATTAAACACAGCCCGACATTAAATACAGTACAATGAAACAGTGACCTACAGTAAACAAGGCAAAATTAAACAGAGCCCAACGTTAAATACAGTACAATGAAACAGTGCCCTACAGTGAACAATGTAAAATTAACAGAGCCCGACATTAACTACAGTACAATGAAACAGTGACATACAGTAAACAAGGCAATATTAAACAGAGCCCGACATTAAATACAGTGCACTGAAACAGTGCCCTACACTGAACAATGTAAAATTAATCAGAGCCCGACATTAAATACGGGACAATAAAACAGTGCCCGACAGTGAACAAGGTAAAATTAATCAGAGCCCAACATTAAATACAGTACAATGAAACAATGCCCTACAGTGAAGAATGTAAAAGTAAACAGAGCCCGACATTAAATACGGTACCATGAAACAGTGCCCTTCCCTGAACATTGTAAAATTAAGCAGAGCCCGACATTAAATACGGTACAATGAAACAGTGCCCTACACTGAACAATGTAAAATTAAACAGAGCACGACATTAAATACTGTACAATGAAACAGTGCCCTACACTGAACATTGTAAAATTAAACAGAGTCCGACATTAAATAAGGTGCAATGAATCAGTGCCCTACACTGAACAATGTAAAATAAAACATAGCCCGACATTAAATACGGTACAATGAAACAGTGCCCTACACTGAACAATGTAAAATTAAACAGAGCACGACATTAAATACGGTACAATGAAACAGTGCCCTACACTGAACATTGTCAAATTAAACAGAGTCCGACATTAAATGCGGTGCAATGAATCAGTGCCCTACACTGAACAATGTAAAATAAAACACAGCCCGACATTAAATACGGTACAATGAAACTGTGCCCTACACTGAACAATGTAAAATAAAACACAGCCCGACATTAAATACGGTACAATGAAACAGTGCCCTACACTGAACAATGTAAAATTAAACAGAGCTCGACATTAAATACGGTGCAATGAAACAGTGCCCTACAAGCAACAAGGTAAAATTAAACAGAGCCCAACATTAAATACGGTAGAATGAAACAGTGCACTACACTGAACAATGTAAAATTAAACACAGCCCGTCATTAAATACGGTGCAATGAAATAGTGACCTACAGTGAACAAGGTAAAATTAAACAGAGCCCGACATTAAATACAGCACAATGAAACAGTGACCTACGGTAAACAAGGCAAAATTAAACAGAGCCCGACATTAAAGACAGTACAATGAAACCCTGCCCTACACTGAATAATGTAAAATTAAACAGAGACCGACATTAAATACGGGACAATGAAACAATGCCCTACAGTGAACAATGTAAAGTTAAACACAGCCCGACATTAAATACGGTAAAATGAAACAGTGCCCTACACTGAACAAGGTAAAATTCAACAGAGCACGACATTAAATACAGTACAATGTAACAGTGCCCTCCACTGAGCAAGGTAAAATTAAACACAGCCCGACATTAAATACAGTTCAATGAAACTGTGACCTACAGTGAACAATGTAAAATTCAACATAGCCCGACATTAAAAACGTTACAATGAAACAGTGCCCTACACTGAACAATGTAACATTAAACAGAGCCCGACATTAAATACGGGACAACGAAACAGTGCCTACAGTGAACAATGTAAAATTAAACAGAGCACGACATTAAATACAGTACAATGTAACAGTGCCCTCCACTGAGCAAGGTAAAATTAAACACAGCCCGACATTAAATACAGTACAATGAAATAGTGACCTACAGTGAACAATGTAAAATTAAACAGAGCCCGACATTAAATACGGTACAATGAATCAGTGCCCTACACTGAACAATGTAAAATTAAACACAGCCCGACATTAAATACAGTGCAATGAAATAGTGACCTACAGTGAACAATGTAAAATTAAACAGAGCCCGACATTAAATACGGTACAATGAATCAGTGCCCTACACTGAACAATGTAAAATTAAACACAGCCCGACATTAAATACAGTGCAATGAAACAGTGCCCTACAGTGAACAAGGTAAAATTAAACAGAGCCCGACATTAAATACAGTACAATGAAACAGTGCCCTACAGTGAACAAGGTAAAATTAAACAGAGCCCGACATTAAATACGGTACAATGAAACAGTGCCCTACAGTGAACAATGTACAATTAAACACAGCCAAACATTAAATACGGTACAATGAAACAATGCCCTACAGTTAACAATGTGCAATTAAACACAGCCCGACATTAAATACGGTAGAATGAAACAGTGCACTACACTGAAGAATGTAAAATTAAACACAGCCCGACATTAAATACAGTACAATGAAACAGTGACCTACAGTAAACAAGGCAAAATTAAACAGAGCCCAACGTTAAATACAGTACAATGAAACAGTGCCCTACAGTGAACAATGTAAAATTAACAGAGCCCGACATTAACTACAGTACAATGAAACAGTGACATACAGTAAACAAGGCAATATTAAACAGAGCCCGACATTAAATACAGTGCACTGAAACAGTGCCCTACACTGAACAATGTAAAATTAATCAGAGCCCGACATTAAATACGGGACAATAAAACAGTGCCCGACAGTGAACAAGGTAAAATTAATCAGAGCCCAACATTAAATACAGTACAATGAAACAATGCCCTACAGTGAAGAATGTAAAAGTAAACAGAGCCCGACATTAAATACGGTACCATGAAACAGTGCCCTTCCCTGAACATTGTAAAATTAAGCAGAGCCCGACATTAAATACGGTACAATGAAACAGTGCCCTACACTGAACAATGTAAAATTAAACAGAGCACGACATTAAATACTGTACAATGAAACAGTGCCCTACACTGAACATTGTAAAATTAAACAGAGTCCGACATTAAATAAGGTGCAATGAATCAGTGCCCTACACTGAACAATGTAAAATAAAACATAGCCCGACATTAAATACGGTACAATGAAACAGTGCCCTACACTGAACAATGTAAAATTAAACAGAGCACGACATTAAATACGGTACAATGAAACAGTGCCCTACACTGAACATTGTCAAATTAAACAGAGTCCGACATTAAATGCGGTGCAATGAATCAGTGCCCTACACTGAACAATGTAAAATAAAACACAGCCCGACATTAAATACGGTACAATGAAACTGTGCCCTACACTGAACAATGTAAAATAAAACACAGCCCGACATTAAATACGGTACAATGAAACAGTGCCCTACACTGAACAATGTAAAATTAAACAGAGCTCGACATTAAATACGGTGCAATGAAACAGTGCCCTACAAGCAACAAGGTAAAATTAAACAGAGCCCAACATTAAATACGGTAGAATGAAACAGTGCACTACACTGAACAATGTAAAATTAAACACAGCCCGTCATTAAATACGGTGCAATGAAATAGTGACCTACAGTGAACAAGGTAAAATTAAACAGAGCCCGACATTAAATACAGCACAATGAAACAGTGACCTACGGTAAACAAGGCAAAATTAAACAGAGCCCGACATTAAAGACAGTACAATGAAACCCTGCCCTACACTGAATAATGTAAAATTAAACAGAGACCGACATTAAATACGGGACAATGAAACAATGCCCTACAGTGAACAATGTAAAGTTAAACACAGCCCGACATTAAATACGGTAAAATGAAACAGTGCCCTACACTGAACAAGGTAAAATTCAACAGAGCACGACATTAAATACAGTACAATGTAACAGTGCCCTCCACTGAGCAAGGTAAAATTAAACACAGCCCGACATTAAATACAGTTCAATGAAACTGTGACCTACAGTGAACAATGTAAAATTCAACATAGCCCGACATTAAAAACGTTACAATGAAACAGTGCCCTACACTGAACAATGTAACATTAAACAGAGCCCGACATTAAATACGGGACAACGAAACAGTGCCTACAGTGAACAATGTAAAATTAAACAGAGCACGACATTAAATACAGTACAATGTAACAGTGCCCTCCACTGAGCAAGGTAAAATTAAACACAGCCCGACATTAAATACAGTACAATGAAATAGTGACCTACAGTGAACAATGTAAAATTAAACAGAGCCCGACATTAAATACGGTACAATGAATCAGTGCCCTACACTGAACAATGTAAAATTAAACACAGCCCGACATTAAATACAGTGCAATGAAATAGTGACCTACAGTGAACAATGTAAAATTAAACAGAGCCCGACATTAAATACGGTACAATGAATCAGTGCCCTACACTGAACAATGTAAAATTAAACACAGCCCGACATTAAATACAGTGCAATGAAACAGTGCCCTACAGTGAACAAGGTAAAATTAAACAGAGCCCGACATTAAATACAGTACAATGAAACAGTGCCCTACAGTGAACAAGGTAAAATTAAACAGAGCCCGACATTAAATACGGTACAATGAAACAGTGCCCTACAGTGAACAATGTACAATTAAACACAGCCAAACATTAAATACGGTACAATGAAACAATGCCCTACAGTTAACAATGTGCAATTAAACACAGCCCGACATTAAATACGGTAAAATGAAACAGTGCCCTACAGTGAACAAGGTAAAATTAAACAGAGCCCGACATTAAATACAGTACAATGAAACAGTGCCCTACAAGCAACGAGGTAAAATTAAACAGAGCCCGACATTAAATACAGTGCAATGAAACAGTGCCCTACAGTGAACAATGTATAATTAAACAGAGCCCGACATTAAATGCAGTACAATGAAGCAGTGACCTACAGTGAACAAGGTAAAATTAAACAGAGCCCGACATTAAATACAGTACAATGAAACAGTGCCCTATAAGCTACAATGTAAAATTAAACAGAGCTCGACATTAAATACGGTGCAATGAAACAGTGCCCTACAAGCAACAAGGTAAAATTAAACAGTGCCCGACATTAAATACAGTACAATGAAACAGTGCCCTAAAGTGAACAAGGTAAAATTAAACAGAGCCCGACATTAAATACAGTACAATGAAACAGTGCCCTACAAGCAACGAGGTAAAACTAAACAGAGCCCGACATTAAATGCAGTACAATGAAACAGTGACCTACAGTGAACAAGGTAAAATTAAACAGAGCCCGACATTAAATACAGTACAATGAAACAGTGCCCTGCAAGCTACAATGTAAAATTAAACAGAGCTCGACATTAAATACGGTACAATGAAACAGTGCCCTCCAAGCAACAAGGTAAAATTAAACAGAGCCCAACATTAAATACGGTAGAATGAAACAGTGCCCTACAGTGAACAATGTAAAATTAAACAGAGCCCGGCATTAAATACGGTACAATGAATCAGTGCCCTACACTGAACAATGTAAAATTAAACACAGCCCGACATTAAATACAGTCCAATGAAACAGTGCCCTACAGTGAACAAGGTAAAATTAAACAGAGCCCGACCTTAAATACAGTACAATGAAACAGTGCCCTACAGTGAACAAGGTAAAATTAAAAAGAGCCCGACATTAAATACAGTACAATGAAACAGTGCCCTATAAGCTACAATGTAAAATTAAACAGAGCTCGACATTAAATACGGTACAATGAAACAGTGCCCTACAAGCAACAAGGTAAAATTAAACAGAGCCCAACATTAAATACGGTAGAATGAAACAGTGCACTACACTGAACAATGTAAATTTAAACACAGCCCGACATTAAATACGGTACAATGAAATAGTGACCTACAGTGAACAAGGTAAAATTAAACAGAGCCCGACATTAAATACAGCACAATGAAACAGTGACCTACGGTAAACAAGGCAAAATTAAACAGAGCCCGACATTAAAGACAGTACAATGAAACCCTGCCCTACACTGAATAATGTAAAATTAAACAGAGCCCGACATTAAATACGGGACAATGAAACAGTGCCCAACAGTGAACAAGGTAAAATTAAACAGAGCCCAGCATTAAATACAGCACAATGAAACAATGCCCTACAGTGAACAATGTAAAGTTAAACACAGCCCGACATTAAATACGGTAAAATTAAACAGTGCCCTACAGTGAACAATGTAAAATTCAACATAGCCCGACATTAAAAACGTTACAATGAAACAGTGCCCTACACTGAACAATGTAACATTAAACAGAGCCCGACATTAAATACGGGACAACGAAACAGTGCCTACAGTGAACAATGTAAAATTAAACAGAGCACGACATTAAATACAGTACAATGTAACAGTGCCCTCCACTGAGCAAGGTAAAATTAAACACAGCCCGACATTAAATACAGTACAATGAAACAGTGACCTACAGTGAACAATGTAAAATTAAACAGAGCCCGACATTAAATACTGTACAATGAATCAGTGCCCTACACTGAACAATGTAAAATTAAACACAGCCCGACATTAAATACAGTGCAATGAAACAGTGCCCTACAGTGAACAAGGTAAAATTAAACAGAGCCCGACATTAAATACAGTACAATGAAACAGTGCCCTACAGTGAACAAGGTAAAATTAAACAGAGCCCGACATTAAATACGGTACAATGAAACAGTGCCCTACAGTGAACAATGTACAATTAAACACAGCCCAACATTAAATACGGTACAATGAAACAATGCCCTATAGTTAACAATGTGCAATTAAACACAGCCCGACATTAAATACGGTAAAATGAAACAGTGCCCTACAGTGAACAAGGTAAAATTAAACAGAGCCCGACATTAAATACAGTACAATGAAACAGTGCCCGACAAGCAACGAGGTAAAATTAAACAGAGCCCGACATTAAATACAGTGCAATGAAACAGTGCCCTACAGTGAACAATGTATAATTAAACAGAGCCCGACATTAAATGCAGTACAATGAAACAGTGACCTACAGTGAACAAGGTAAAATTAAACAGAGCCCGACATTAAACACAGTACAATGAAACAGTGCCCTATAAGCTACAATGTAAAATTAAACAGAGCTCGACATTAAATACGGTGCAATGAAACAGTGCCCTACAAGCAACAAGGTAAAAATAAACAGAGCCCAACATTAAATACGGTAGAATGAAACAGTGCACTACACTGAACAATGTAAAATTAAACAGAGCCCGGCATTAAATACGGTACAATGAATCAGTGCCCTACACTGAACAATGTAAAATTAAACACAGCCCGACATTAAATACAGTCCAATGAAACAGTGCCCTACAGTGAACAAGGTAAAATTAAACAGAGCCCGACCTTAAATACAGTACAATGAAACAGTGCCCTACAGTGAACAAGGTAAAATTAAAAAGAGCCCGACATTAAATACAGTACAATGAAACAGTGCCCTATAAGCTACAATGTAAAATTAAACAGAGCTCGACATAAAATACGGTGCAATGAAACAGTGCCCTACAAGCAACAAGGTAAAATTAAACAGAGCCCAACATTAAATACGGTAGAATGAAACAGTGCACTACACTGAACAATGTAAATTTAAACACAGCCCGACATTAAATACGGTACAATGAAATAGTGACCTACAGTGAACAAGGTAAAATTAAACAGAGCCCGACATTAAATACAGCACAATGAAACAGTGACCTACGGTAAACAAGGCAAAATTAAACAGAGCCCGACATTAAAGACAGTACAATGAAACCCTGCCCTACACTGAATAATGTAAAATTAAACAGAGCCCGACATTAAATACGGGACAATGAAACAGTGCCCAACAGTGAACAAGGTAAAATTAAACAGAGCCCAGCATTAAATACAGCACAATGAAACAATGCCCTACAGTGAACAATGTAAAGTTAAACACAGCCCGACATTAGATACGGTAAAATGAAACAGTGCCCTACAGTGAACAATGTAAAATTCAACATAGCCCGACATTAAAAACGTTACAATGAAACAGTGCCCTACACTGAACAATGTAACATTAAACAGAGCCCGACATTAAATACGGGACAACGAAACAGTGACCTACAGTGAACAATGTAAAATTAAACAGAGCCCGACATTAAATACTGTATAATGAATCAGTGCCCTACACTGAACAATGTAAAATTAAACACAGCCCGACATTAAATACAGTACAATGTAACAGTGCCCTCCACTGAGCAAGGTAAAATTAAACACAGCCCGACATTAAATACAGTACAATGAAACAGTGACCTACAGTGAACAATGTAAAATTAAACAGAGCCCGACATTAAATACTGTACAATGAATCAGTGCCCTACACTGAACAATGTAAAATTAAACACAGCCCGACATTAAATACAGTGCAATGAAACAGTGCCCTACAGTGAACAAGGTAAAATTAAACAGAGCCCGACATTAAATACAGTACAATGAAACAGTGCCCTACAGTGAACAAGGTAAAATTAAACAGAGCCCGACATTAAATACGGTACAATGAAACAGTGCCCTACAGTGAACAATGTACAATTAAACACAGCCCAACATTAAATACGGTACAATGAAACAATGCCCTATAGTTAACAATGTGCAATTAAACACAGCCCGACATTAAATACGGTAAAATGAAACAGTGCCCTACAGTGAACAAGGTAAAATTAAACAGAGCCCGACATTAAATACAGTACAATGAAACAGTGCCCTACAAGCAACGAGGTAAAATTAAACAGAGCCCGACATTAAATACAGTGCAATGAAACAGTGCCCTACAGTGAACAATGTATAATTAAACAGAGCCCGGCATTAAATGCAGTACAATGAAACAGTGACCTACAGTGAACAAGGTAAAATTAAACAGAGCCCGACATTAAACACAGTACAATGAAACAGTGCCCTATAAGCTACAATGTAAAATTAAACAGAGCTCGACATTAAATACGGTGCAATGAAACAGTGCCCTACAAGCAACAAGGTAAAAATAAACAGAGCCCAACATTAAATACGGTAGAATGAAACAGTGCACTACACTGAACAATGTAAAATTAAACACAGCCCGACATTAAATACGGTGCAATGAAATAGTGACCTACAGTGAACAAGGTAAAATTAAACAGAGCCCGACATTAAATACAGCACAATGAAACAGTGACCTACAGTAAACAAGGCAAAATTAAACAGAGCCCGACATTAAAGACAGTACAATGAAACCCTGCCCTACACTGAATAATGAAAAATTAAACAGAGCCCGACATTAAATACGGGACAATGAAACAGTGCCCGACAGTGAACAAGGTAAAATTAAACAGAGCCCAGCATTAAATACAGCACAATGAAACAATGCCCTACAGTGAACAATGTAAAGTTAAACACAGCCCGACATTAAATACGGTAAAATGAAACAGTGCCCTACACTGAACAAGGTAAAATTCAACAGAGCACGACATTAAATACAGTACAATGAAACAGTGCCCTACAAGCAACGAGGTAAAACTAAACAGAGCCCGACATTAAATACAGTGCAATGAAACAGTGCCGTACAGTGAATAATGTAAATTTAAACAGAGCCCGACATTAAATGCAGTACAATGAAACAGTGACCTACAGTGAACAAGGTAAAATTAAACAGAGCCCGACATTAAATACAGTACAATGAAACAGTGCCCTACAAGCTACAATGTAAAATTAAACAGAGCTCGACATTAAATACGGTACAATGAAACAGTGCCCTCCAAGCAACAAGGTAAAATTAAACAGAGCCCAACATTAAATACGGTAGAATGAAACAGTGCCCTACATGTTGGGTGTTTACTACAGGCCTCCCAACAGCCAGCGGGAGATAGAGGAGCAGATAGGTAGACAGATTTTGGAAAAGAGTAAAAACAACAGGGTTGTGGTGATGGGAGACTTCAACTTCCCCAATATTGACTGGGACTCACTTAGTGTCAGGGGCTTAGACGGGGAGGGGGGGTAGTTTGTAAGGAGCATCCAGGAGGGCTTCTTAAAACAATATGTAGACAGTCCAACTAGGGAAGGGGCGGTACTGGACCTGGTATTGGGGAATGAGCCCGGCCAGGTGGTAGATGTTTCAGTAGGGGAGCATTTCGGTAACAGTGACCACAATTCAGTAAGTTTTAAAGTACTGGTGGACAAGGATAAGTGTGGTCCTAGGATGAATGTGCTAAATTGGGGGAAGGCTAATTATAACAATATTAGGAGGGAACTGAAGAACATAGATTGGGGGCGGATGTTTGAGGGCAAATCAACATCTGACATGTGGGAGGCTTTCAAGTGTCAGTTGAAAGGAATTCAGGACCGGCATGTTCCTGTGAGGAAGAAAGATAAATACGGCAATTTTCGGGAACCTTGAATGACGAGTGATATTGTAGGCCTCGTCAAAAAGAAAAAGGAGGCATTTGTCAGGGCTAAAAGGCTGGGAACAGACTAAGCCTGCGTGGAATATAAGGAATGTAGGAAGGAACTTAAGCAAGGAGTTAGGAGGGCTAGAAGGGGGTCACGAAAAGTCATTGGCAAATAGGGTTAAGGAAAATCCCAAGGCTTTTTACACGTACATAAAAAGCAAGAGGGTAGCCAGGGAAAGGGTTGGCCCACTGAAGGATAGGCAAGGGAATCTATGTGTGGAGCCAGAGGAAATGGGCGAGGTACTAAATGAATACTTTGCATCAGTATTCACCAAAGAGAATAAATTGGTAGATGTTGAGTCTGGAGAAGTGTGTGTAGATAGCCTTGGTCACATTGAGATCCAAAAAGACGAGGTGTTGGGTGTCTTAAAAAATATTGAGATAGATAAGTCCCCAGGGCCTGATGAGATCTACCCCGGAATAGTGAAGGTGGCTGGAGAGGAAATTGCTGAGGAGTTGACATAAATCTTTGGATCCTCACTGTCTTCAGGGGATGTCCCGGAGGACTGGAGAATAGCCAATGTTGTTCCTCTGTTTAAGAAGGGTAGCAAGGATAATCCAGGGAACTACAGGCCGGTGAGCCTTACTTCAGTGGTAGGGAAATTACTGGAGAGAATTCTTCGAGACAGGATCTACTCCCATTTGGAAGCAAATGGACGTATTAGTGAGAGGCAGCATGGTTTTGTGAAGGGGAGGTGGTGTCTCAGTAACTTGATAGAGTTTTTCGAGGAGGTCACTAAGATGATTGATGCAGGTAGGGCAGTGGATGTTGTCTATATGGACTTCAGTAAGGCCTTTGACAAGGTCCCTCATGATAGACAAGTACAAAAGGTGAAGTCACACGGGATCAGGGGTGAGCTGGCAAGGTGGACACAGAACTGACTAGGTCATAGAAGGCAGAGAGTAGCAATGGAAGGATGCTTTTCTGGAGAAGCGGGCTGTGACCAGTGGTGTTCCACAGGGATCAGTGCTGGGACCTTTGCTCTTTGTAGTATATATAAATGATTTGGAGGAAAATGTAACTGGACTGGTTAGTAAGTTTGCAGACGACACAAAGGTTGGTGGAATTGCGGATAGCGATGAGGACTGTAAGAGGATACAGCAGGATTTAGATTGTTTGGCGACTTGGGCGGAGAGATGGCAGATGGGGTTTAATCCGGACAAATGTGAGGTAACGCATTTTGGAAGGTCTAATGCAGGTCAGGAATATACAGTGAATGTTAGAACCCTCAAGAGTATTGAAAGTCAAAGAGATCTAGGAGTACAGGTCCACAGGTCATTGAAAGGGGCAACACAGGTGGAGAAGGTAGTCAAGAAGGCATTCGGCATGCTTGCCTTCATTGACCGGGGCATTGAGTATAACAATTGGCAAGTCATGTTGCAGCTTTATAGAACCTTAGTTAGGCCACACTTGGAGTATTGTGTTCAATTCTGGTCGCCACACTACCAGAATGATGTGGAGGCTTTAGAGAGGGTGCAGAAGAGATTGACCAGAATGCTGCCTTGTATGGAGGGCATTAGCTATGAGGAGCGGTTGAATAAACTCGGTTTGTTCCCACTGGAACGAAGGAGGTTGAGAGGAGACCTGATAGAGGTATACAAAATCATGAGGGGCATAGACAGAGTGGATAGTCAGAGGCTTTTCCCCAGGGTAGAGGGGTCAATTACTATGGGGCATAGGTTTAAGGTGAGAGGGGCAAGGTTTAGAGTAGATGTACGAGGCAAGTTTTTTACGCAGAGGGTAGTGGGTGCCTGGAACTCGCTACCGGAGGAGGTGGTGGAAGCAGGGACGATAGTGACATTTAAGGGGCATCTTGACAAATACATGAATAGGATGGGAATAGAGGGATACAGACCCAGGAAGTGTAGAAGATTGTAGTTTAGTCGGGCAGCATGGCCGGCACGGGCTTGGAGGGCCGAAGTGCCTGTTCCTGTGATGTACATTTCTTTGTTATTTGTTCTTTGCCTCATCGCATAATAATTGCCTTTCCCCCAGATATAACTCTTGCCCTGCGGTATATACCTATCCCTTTCAATCACTAAAGTAAACGTAATCGAATTGTGGTAACTATCACCAAAGTGCTCACCTACCTCCAAATCTAACACCTGTCCTGGTTCATTACCCAGTACCAAATCCAATACGGCCTCGCGTCTCGTTGGCCTATCTACATACTGTGTTAGGGAACACTCCTGCACACATTGGACAAAAACGGACCTATCTAAAGTACTCGAACTATAGCGTTTCCAGTCAATATTTGGAAAGTTAAAGTCCCCATAACAACTACCCTGTTGCGTTCGCTCCTGTCCAGAATCATCTTTGCAATCCTTTCCTCTACATCTCTGGAAATTTTCGCAGGCCTATAGAAAACCCCTAACAGAGTGACCTCTCCTTTCCTGTTTCTTACCCCAGCCCATACTACCTCAATCGACGAGTCCTCATCAAACGTCCTTTCTGCCACCGTAATGCTGTCCTTGACTAACAATGCCACCCCTCTCCCTCTTTTACCACCTTCCCTGAGCTTACTGAAATATCTAATCCCCGGCACCTGCAACAACCATTCCTGCTCTATCCATGTCTCCGAAATGGCCACATCATCGAAGGCCCAGGTACCAACCCATGCCGCAAGTTCACCCACATTATTCCGGATGCTCCTGACATTGAAGAATACACACTTTAAACCACCTTCCTGCCTGTTGGTACACTCCTGCAACTTTAAAACTTTACTCATGACCTCACTACTCTCAACCTCCTGTATGCTGGAGCTACAATTCAGGTTCCCAAGTCACTCCTGAACTAGTTTAAACCCTCCAGAAGAGCATTAGCAATCCTCCCCCCCCCCCCCCCCCCAGGATATTAGTACCCCTCTGGTCCAGGTGTAGAGCATCCCGTTTGTAGAGGTCCCACCGACCCCAGAATGAGCCCCAATTATCCAGAAATCTGAAACCCTCCCTCCTGCACCATCCCTGTACCACGCGTTCAACTCCTCTCTTTCCCTATTCCTCGTCTCGCTATCACGTGGCACGGGTAACAACCCAGAGATAATAACTCTGTCCTAGATTTAAGTTTCCACCCTAGCTCCCTGAATTCCTGCCTTATATCCCTATCCCTTTTCCTACCTATGTCGTTTGTACCTATGTGGACCACGACTTGGGGCTGCTCCCCCTCCCCCTTAAGGACCCCGAAAACACGATCCGAGACATCACGCACCCTGGCACCTGGGAGGCAACACATGCTGACCCTGGGGACTGGAAATGTCCCTAGCTTGCAACATAGAGCAAGATAAACTTTCCTCTTGGAAATGTCCTGCCATGAATTATTTCTTTAAATTAAACCTTTGAAATTAAACTTTAGAAAGATGTTTTTGTGTCAGATTAAATCCAATCCCCGTGTACTATATAATTAGACATTTTTTAAACTCAGTATTTATCACTCTTGATCTGACAACAAATTAAAAATAGTTATTAAATTGTAATTTAAAAAGTTATTCAAATCAAATTAAAAATAGTAATTTAAATCAACCCAAAATAGTTATTTAAGTCAAATTAAAATTTTTAAAAATAGTAATTCAAATCAACGTAAAAATGATAATCTAAGTCAAATCAAAACTAGTATTTCAATCAGGAACTCCAGATATTCAACTTTAGCCAGGTCTTACTGTCAGCCAATCAGCTCACGGTCTTGTGTGACGTCACAATACCGTTTATTTTTTTTCAATGTTGAGACAACCAAGCAGCTGTCTTACGCCTGGGCGCTCTTTACAGAAGTCTCCCCCTCTCTCTCTCCATGCTCTTTGCAGAAGTCTCGCCCTCTCTCTCTGCGCTCTTTACTGAAGTCCCGCCCTCCCTCACTCCATGCTCTTTACTGAGGTCTCGCCCTCTCTCTCTCCGCGCTCTTTACAGAAGTCTCGCTATCTCTATCTGCGCTCTTTACAGAAGTATCGCCCTCTCTCTCTCCGCGCTCTTTACAGAAGTCTCGCCCTCTCTATCGCCGCGCTCTTTACTGAAGTCTCGCCCTCTCTCACTCCGTGCTCTTTACTGAAGTCTCGCCCTCGCTCTCGACGCGCTCTTTACTGAAGTCTCGCCCTCTCTCTCTCTCTGCGCTCTTTACAGAAGTCTCGCCCTCTCTCTCCGCGCTCTTTACTGAAGTCTCGCCCTCTCTATCTCCGCCCTCTTTTCAGAAGTCTCGCCCACTCTCTCCATCCTCTTCACTGAAGTCTCGCCCTCTCTCTCTGCGCTCTTTACAGAAGTCTCGCCCTCTCTCTCTCCGCGCACTTTACTGAAGTCTCACCGTCTCTCTCTCCGCGCTCTTACTGAAGTCTCGCCATGTCTCTCTCCGCGCTCTTTACTGAAGTATCGCCCTCTCTCTCTCCGCGCTCTTTACTGAAGTCTCGCTCTCTCTCACTCCGTGCTCTTTACTGAAGTTTCGCCCTCTCTCTCTCCGCGCTCTTTACTGAAGTATCGCCCTCTCTCTCTCCGCACTCCTTACTGAAGTCTCGCCCTCTCTCACTCCGTGCTCTTTACTGAAGACTCGTCCTCTCTCTCTCCGCGCTCTTTACTGAAGTCACCCTCTCTCTCCATCCTCTTTACTGAAGTCTCGCCCACTCTCTCACTGTGCTCTTTACTGAAGTTTTGCCCTCTCCCTCCGCGCTCTTTACTGAAGTCTCGCCCTCTCTCACTCCGTGCTCTTTACTGAAGTCTTGCCCTCTTTCTCTCCGCGCTCTTTACTGAAGTCTCGCCCTCTCTCTCTCCGCGCTCTATACTGAAGTTTCGCCCTCTCTCTCTCTCTGCGCTCTTTACTGAAGTCTCGCCCTCTTTCTATGCGCTCTTTACAGAAGTCTCGCCCTCTCTCTCTCCGCGCTCTTTACTGAAGTCTCGCCGTCTCTCTCTCCCCGCTCTTTACTGAAGTCTCGCCCTCTCTCTCTCCGCGCTCTTTACTGAAGTATCGCCCTCTCTCTCTCCCCGCACTTTACTGAAGTCTCGCCCTCTCTCACTCCGTGCTCTTTACTGAAGTCTCGTCCTCTCTCTCTCTCTGTCTGCGCTCTTTACTGAAGTATCTCCCTCCCTCTCTCTGCGCTCTTTACTGAAGTCTCGCCCTCTGTTACTCCGTGCTTTTTACTGAAGTCTAGCCCTCTCTCTCCATCCTCTTCACTGAAGTCTCGCCCTCTCCCTCCGCGCTCTTTACTGAAGTCTCGCCCTCTCTCTCTGCGCTCTATACAGAAGTCTCGCCCTCTCTCTCTCCGCGCTCTTTACTGAAGTCTCGCCGTCTCTCTCTCCGCGCTCTTTACTGAAGTCTCGCCCTCTCTCTCTCTGCGCTCTTTACTGCAGTCTCTCCCTCTCTCTCTCTGTGCTCTTTACTGAAGTATCGCCCTCTCACTCTCCGCGCTCTTTACTGAAGTCTCCCCCTCTCTCACTCCGTGCTCTTTACTGAAGTCTCGTCCTCTCTCTCTCCGCGCTCTTTACTGAAGTCTCGCCCTCTCTCTCTCTCCCTGCGCTCTTTACTGAAGTCTCTCCCTCTCTTTCTCTGCGCTCTTTACTGAAGTCACGCCCTCTCTCTCTGCGCTCTTTACTGAAGTCTCGGTCTCTCTATCTGCGCGCTCTTTACTGAAGTCTCGCCCTCTCTCTCTCCGCGCTCTTTACTGAAGTCTCGCCCTCTCTCTCTCCGTGCTCTTTACTGAAGTCTCACCCTCTCTCTCTCTGCGCTCTTTACTGAAGTCTCGCTCTCTCTCTCTCAATGCTCTTTACTCTCTAAAACGTGACATTTGGACTGAGGGGAAGGATGGAGGGTCCTTACAATTCATGAGCGTTATTCATTGTGCACCTTCGCGAAGTTGATGGCATGGAACATTGGGGGGTTGGTTAGGGGGTTGGGGAGGGGGCTGTGTATGTTGATGGCCACTATGGGTGTTTCCTGGATTCCCTTTAATTTGATGTTTGTGTTGACAGGCGGATTGTTGTTTGATGGTTGGTGCGAGGATGGGATTGTTGTTGTTGATAAGGGGGTTGACATTTTATTTGTCAACGTTGATTATTTGTTGGTGGGTGTAAATTTTGTAGAAAACGTGAAAATGGAGGAGAATAAAAATATTATAGGAAAAGAGAAACAAAAGAGAAACAGAGCCAAGGAGGACGTGAAAGAGAGAAAGGGGAGAGAACGTGTAAATTCAGTTTGATTGCATACCACTCCCTTCCACCTGACTGCAGAAAGCACATTGGTTCTGTTTTCCAGGATTCATGCTGTTCGACGTAACTTAAGTGCAGGTTCCTCTGATGCAGAAGTTATAGGATGCACTCCACCGTAAGAATGGAGAACAGTTCCGCCCAGGCTCCTAGAATTCAAAGCAAAATGCATTTAAAATCTCACTTTTACGGGATCTGCGAGTCGCTGGTTAGGGCAGCATTTAATTCGCATCCCTAGTTGCCATTCAGAAGATGGTGATGAGCTGCTTTCTTGATCCGCTGCAGCCCGTGAGGTGCAGGTTCATCCACCGTGCATTTATAGACGGAGTATCATGATTTTTGTTTCCGTTACCGTGAGGGCCCATTACATGAATCCAAGTGGGAGTGTTCAGTGACTTGGAGGAGAAATTCCAATTGGTGGTGTTCCCAAATACGGTCTTTCCTTCTCCTTCAAGATGATAGTCGTCGTGGATTTGTAAGGGGCTGTGTAAGCAATATTGGTGAGTTACATTCGTGCATTTTGGGATGGTACACTGATTTGCGACTGTGCGTCTGAGGTGGAGGGATTGAATATTTGTGGAAGGGGGAGCAATCAAGCGGGTGCTTAGTCCTGGATGGTGTCGACAGTTTTACTGTTCATGAGTTATGGGGAACAGTAGAGATCATGCAAAACACAAAATTGATTGACCAATTTGACTGAGGAAACAATCTTGCCCCGAAATGATAAAATAAGATAATCGATAAAGTAAATGTCCTCAATGCACTTTTTCCACCATTTGAATTGTCAATAATTGACAAAGTGTAACACATCAGTTATTGTGCAGAGCTGGAATCGAACTTGGGTTTCCGCAATGTGAGACCAGAAAGTAAACACAAGCCGCTTTTAAAAATAATTGTAATGCAAATTCTAAAAAGGAATCCACATACATCTAACTATGAAATGTGTTTTTACCTTTATTCGGTGCGACACAAATGTTTTGGAAACATTAAAAACGCCAGGCAGCGCCTCCTGTGATACAGGTTCGAACTTACAATTAGGTTGATGCTGTGAAGTAACCAGTGAGCTAAAACTGACGCTGGGTTCATGGCCGAACGAAGTGAATATATCGAATTACAGTGAGCATACCCTCGGTGTTGGGGAACTGGGAGCTGACGGAGGACATTCATTCCTTTTGATGTCAGCGGCTGTACAGATCAGCAGATCATTCAATCCCACTCGACCACCCTTTCCCCAGAGGCAGGCATTTTATTTCTGTCACTTCTCCCATTCGCTTTTGAAAACCACGGATATATCTGCCTCCAGTATCCCAGACAGTGCAAACCAGATCAGAACCACTCGTTTCTGAATGTTTTTGAAGAAGTTTCCCTTTCGGGATAAGTGGATACGATCGGCCTGCATTATTGGAAATAAAAGTCGCTGGTGTGAGATTCGTTCGACACATTTAAGATGATACAAGTTCTGGATAATGTGGCTATAAATAAGCTGCTTCAATGAACAATAGAAATATCTGTTGGAATGATGTAACCTAAAACTCTTTTCTTGCAGCTATATTCCTCAGCGGGTAATGTGAAACCGGAACTGATAACAAATGCCAACATGGGGAGACTACACGGCCACTCACTTCTGCTCCACCATTCAAGTTATGAAGGCAGACACCCGAAGCCAAATTTCAAACCGACTTGGACATATAGACGGAGTGCTCGAATCTGCAGCGTTTCAGATCGGGAAGATGGGATAGAGTCACTGCTTCATAGATGTTTACAGCATGGAAACTGGCTCTTTGGCCCAAATAGTCCATGCCGCCCAGATTTAACCACTAAACTTGTCCCAGTTGACTGCATTTGTCTCATATATATATCCATGCCCATCTTACCTCTGAAACTGTCCAAACGCTTTTTAAAAGACAACTTTTTACCTGCCCCTTTACTGCCTCTGACAGCTCATTCCAGACGCTCACCGCACTTTTTGTGAAAAAGTGTTCTCTGGACCTTTTTGTATCTCCCCCCTCTCACCTTAAACCTATGCCCTCTTGATTTAGACTCCCCTGACTTTGGAAAAATATGTTGATTATTATCTCTTCCCGTATTACTTGATAGACATCTATAAGATCATCCCTCAGCCTCCTATGCTTTTGGGAAACAGTCGCAATCATTCCAGCCACTCATTATAATGCAACCCATCAATTTCCGGCAGCATTTTGAAAATATTTTCTCAACTCTTTCCAGTTTAATAATGTACTTATTTGATAGGGTGAACAGACCTGCACGCAATATTCCATGTGTGGCCCTACGAAAGTCTGGTACAACTTCAACAAGACGTCCGAACTCCTGTATTAAGGTCCCTGTACAACAGTGAATATGGGCACAGGCACAGTAATTACAGAGCAAATGGCCTCCTTTACTTCTGCGCATTTTCAATTATGCTTCACGTTTGCAGTGGTTCCAAAAAGCAACAAAGTCGCAAATTATGTATTACTGGAAAAATATGTTGCAGAATATTCTGCTCGGGAGAACTGCTGCAAATCAAATCTTCACTCAATACCAAGAGAAACATATCAGAAACAAAATGTTGTCGAGTGTTAAGAGAGAGCGTGTCAAGCCTGGTTACATTGCACAACGCACCTTTACACCTTTCTACAGCAAGCACCTTGTTTCTGTGTTCCAGGATTCATGCTGTTAGAAATACTTTAGCTCCAGGTTCCTCTGAAGCACAAATTACGTGATGGACACACCTTAAGACTCATCCCAGGCCCCTTAAATCAAAGGTACAATACATTAAAAAGACGAACATTTCTTTGGAATGTGCGAGTTGTGGTTAGGGCACCAGTAATTGCCCATCCCTGGTTGCGCTTCAGATTGTGGCAGTGTGCTACATCCTTGAACCGCTGCAGTCCGTGAGGTGTAGGTACAGTCACTGTACTTTTAGGGGGGGGTGGTAGTTTCATAGTTGTGTCCCGTTACCGTGAAGGAATGATTACATGTCTCCAAGTGGGAGTGCTGAGTGACTCGGAGGGGAAATTCCAGTTGGTGGAGTTCCTAGGGACGGGCTTTTCTGGTCCTTCAAGATGATAGAGGTTGTGGGTTTGGAAGATGCTTTCGAAGGAATGTTGGAAAGTTACTGCTGTGCATTTTGGCATGGTACACATGGCTATAATGTGCGCCTGTGATGGAGGGGTTGATTGTGGGAGGGGGTGAAATCAAGCGGGATGCTTTGTCAAGGATGGTGTCGAATTTCTTGAGTATTCTTAGAGATATGGGGAGCATTATATCACGTGCAAAACACAAACATGGATTAACAATTCGCCTGAATAAACAATCTTGCTCCTAAACTATAAAATCAGAGAATCAATTATCATTATATACTGAATGCAATATTCCTCCATTTAAATTGTGGACAATTGACAACGTGTGATAGGTCAGTTATTGTGCAGAGTTGGAACTGAACGGGTTTCCGCAATGTGGAAGCAGAAAATAAACACGTGGCACAAGCCGCTTCTAAAAATAATTGAAATGCACCCTATAAACACATGACACCTATTTATAATTATTAAATGTTCTTCTGCTTTTATTCGGTGAAGCACAAATATTTTGAAAATATTCAAACCGCCAGGCTGCGCCCACGGTGAGACAGGTCCGAACGTACAATTAAGTTGATGCGATGAAGTAACCAGTGAGATAAAGCTGACGTCGGTATCAAACATGGAGAAACATTATATAAAGGGCTACAGTGAACATACTCGCGATGGTGGGAACTTCGAAGAAACCTCCAGATGCTGGTGCGCATCATCCCAGAGCCAGACAAAACCCCAAAACGTAAAAGGACGTGAAGTACGGGGCATCTTGACATATACAGGAATAGGATGGGAATAGAGGAATACGGAGCCAGGAAGTGTAGAAGATTTTAGTTTAGACGGGCAGCATGGTTGGCATAGGCTTGGAGGGCCGAAGGGCATGTTCCTGTGCTGTACGTTTCTTTGTTCTTTGTTCTTTAAGAACATTCATTCATGTTGAGCTTAGCGGCTCTCTTGATTAGCAGATAATTCAATCCCCACGACCGCCCATCCCGCAGAGGCATGCACTTGATTTTGGTCACTTCTCCCATTCCCCTTAGCAACCACTGTTATTTCTGCCTCCACCAGTATCCATGGCAGTGCAGTCTAGATGAGAACCACTCGCTGTTTGAATTATTTAGAAACGAATCTGGATAGGCTGGGGTCGGTTTATGGAAAGAAAAGACAAGGATGTGGAATTCGTTCGACACAACTAAAATTATGTACATTCTGAATAATGTGGCTCTAAATGAACTATTTTCATGAACAATGGAATTTATCTTGGAAATATATAACTTAAAAATCTTACCTTGCAGCTAAATCATCAGCGAGTAATGTGGCAACTGGAACTGATAACAGATGATAACATTGGGGGACTACACGGCCACTCACTCCTGCTCCACCATTCAGTTTGATCATAGCTGAGCTTATGCCTCAATGCCATTCCCCGCCTGTTCCTCAGATCCTTGTATTCCCTCAAATATCATTGTCTATAAGAATGATGGAGGCAGACACCCAAAGCACATTTGCGAACCGAATTGGACATACGGATGGAGTGCTCGGATCTGCAGCTTACAGAGATGGAAGGTAGGATAGAGTCATTGCTTCTTGGAAAGAGGTCCTGTCGCCCTGTTCTTATCACCAAGCATGTCCCAATTGCCCGCATTTGGCTAATATCCCTCTGTACGTTGCTTACCCATAACATTGTCCAAATGCTTCTTAAAAGACACAATTGAATTCGCCTCTCTCCTGCCTCTGACAGCTCGTTCCAGACACTCCCCACTCTCTTTGCATAAGCATTGCTCCCTCGAGACTTTTGTATATCTGCCCCCTCACCTTAAAACTATGCACTCTAGTTTTAGATTCCCCTATCTTTTGGAAAATATGTTGACTATTATCTCTGCCCCTATAATTTTATAGAGATGTTGAAGATCACTCCTTATTCTCCAACTCTATAGGGAAAAAGCAACTCCTTCTAACGCAAACCAGCAAGTTCAGTACCATCCTAGTAAATCTTTTCTGGACTCTTACTGATTGAAGAATATACTTCCTATTATAGAGTGACTAAAACTGTACACAGTGTTCCATGTGTGGCCTTAATAATGTCTTAGAACGATAGAAGATGGTCGAGTGAGGGAACCATGGTTGACAAGAGAGGTTGGATGTCTTGTTATGAGGAAAAAGGTGACTTATGTAAGGCTGAGGAAACAAGGTTCAGACAGGGCATTGGAGGGATACAAGATAGCCAGGAGGGAACTGAAGAAAAGGATTAGGAGAGCTAAGAGAGGGCATGAACAATCTTTGGCGGGTAGGATCAAGGAAACCCCAAGGCCTTTTACACATATGTGAGAAATATGAGAATGACTAGAGTGAGGGTAGGTCCGATCAAGGACAGTAGCGGGAGATTGTGTATTGAGTCTGAAGAGATAGGAGAGGTCTTGAACGAGTACTTTTCTTCTGTATTTACAAATGAGAGGGGCGATATTGTTGGAGAGGACAGTGTGAAACAGATTGGTAAGCTCGAGGAAATACTTGTTAGGAAGGAAGATGTGTTGGGCATTTTGAAAAACTTGAGGATAGACAAGTCCACCGGGCCTGACGGGATATATCCAAGGATTCTATGGGAAGCAAGAGATGAAATTGCAGAGCCGTTGACAATGATCTTTTCGTCCTCACTGTCAACAGGGGTGGTACCAGGGGATTGGAGAGTGGCGAATGTCGTGCCCCTGTTCAAAAAAGGAACTAGGGATAACCCTGGGAATTACAGGCCAGTTAGTCTTACTTCGGTGGTAGGCAAAGTAATGGAAAGGGTACTGAAGGATAGGATTTCTGAGCATCTGGAAAGACACTGCTTGATTAGGGATAGTCAGCACGGATTTGTGAGGGGTAGGTCTTGCCTTACAAATCTTATTGAATTCTTTGAGGAGGTTACCAAGCATGTGGATGAAGGTAAAGCAGTGGATGTAGTGTACATGGATTTTAGTAAGGCATTTGATAAAGTTCACCATGGTAGGCTTATGCAGAAAGTAAGGAGGCATGTGATAGTGGGAAATTTGGCCAGTTGGATAACGAACTGGCTAACCGATAGAAGTCAGAGAGTGGTGGTGGATGGCAAATATTCAGCCTGGATCCCAGTTACCAGTGGCGTCCCGCAGGGATCAGTTCTGGGTCCTCTGCTGTTTGTGATTTTCATTAATGACTTGGATGAGGGAGTTGAAGGGTGGGTCAGTAAATTTGCAGACGATACGAAGATTGGTGGAGTTGTGGATAGTAAGGAGGGCTGTTGTCGGCTGCAAAGAGACATAGATAGGATGCAGAGCTGGGCTGAGAAGTGGCAGATGGAGTTTAACTCTGAAAAGTGTGAGGTTGTCCATTTTGGAAGGACAAATATGAATGCGGAATACAGGGTTAACGGTAGAGTTCTTGGCAATGTGGAGGAGCAGAGAGATCTTGGGGTCTATGTTCATACATGTTTGAAAGTTGCCACACAAGTGGATAGAGATGTGAAGAAGGCCTATGGTGTGCTCGCGTTCATTAACAGAGGGATTGAATTTAAGAGCCGTGAGGTGATGATGCAGCTGTACAAAACTTTGGTAAGGCCACATTTGGAGTACTGTGTACAGTTCTGGTCGCCTCATTTTAGGAAGGATGTGGAAGCTTTGGAAAAGGTGCAAAGAAGATTTACCAGGATGTTGTCTGGAATGGAGAGTAGGTCTTACGAGGAAAGGTTGAGGGTGCTAGGCCTTTTCTCATTAGAACGGAGAAGGATGAGGAGCGATTTGATAGGGGTTTATAAGATGATATGGGGAATAGATAGAGTAGACAGTCAGAGACTTTTTCCCCGGGTGGAACAAACCATTACAAGAGGATATAAATTTAAGGTGAAAGGTGGAAGATATAGGAGGGATATCAGAGGTAGGTTCTTTACCCAGAGAGTAGTGGGGGCATGGAATGCACTGCCTGTGGAAGTAGTTGAGTCGGAAACATTAGGGACCTTCAAGCAGCTATTGGATAGGTACATGGATTACGGTAAGATGATATAGTGTAGAGTTATTTGTTCTCAAGGGCAGCACGGTAGCATTGTGGAGAGCACAATTGCTTCACAGCTCCAGGGTCCCAGGTTCGATTCCGGCTTGGGTCACTGTTTGTGCGGAGTCTGCACGTCCTCCCCGTGTCTGCGTGGGTTTCCTCCGGGAGCTCCGGTTTCCTCCCAAAGTCCAAAGATGTGCGGGTTAGGTGAATTGGCCAATGATAAATTACCCTTAATGTCCAAATTGCCCTTGGTGTTGGGTGGAGGTGTTGAGTTTGGGTAGGGTGCTCTTTCCAAGAACCGGTGCAGACTCAAAGGGCCGAATGGCCTCCTTCTGCACTGTAAAGTCAATGATAATCTATGATTAATCTAGGACAAACGTTCGGCACAACATCGTGGGCCGAAGGGCCTGTTCTGTGCTGTATTTTCTATGTTCTATGTTTTCTATGTTCTAATATAACATTACAGCGCAGTACAGGCCCTGATGTTGCGCCGATCTGTGAAACCAATCTAAAGCCCAACTACACTATTCCATTATCATTCACATGTTTATCCAATTACCATTTAAGTGCCCTTAATGTTGGCGAGTCCACGACTGTTGCAGGCACAGCATTCCACGTCCCTACTACTCTCTGAGTAAAGAACTTACCTCTGACATCTGTCTTATATCTATCTCCCCTCAATTTAAAGGTCTATCCCCTCGTGCTAGCCATCACCATCCGAGGAAAAAAGGCTTTCACTGACCACCCTATCTAATGCTCTGATCATCTTTTATGCCTCTATTAAGTCACCTCTTAACCTTCTTCACACTAATGAAAACAACCTGAAGTCCCTCAGCCTTTCCTCATAACTTTTTCCCTCCATTCCAGGTAATATCCTGGTCAACATCCTCTGCACCCTTTCCAATACTTCCACATCCTTTCCATAATGCGGCGAACAGAACAGCACGCAATTCTCCAGAGTTTTGGTCAGCTGCAACATGACCGCATGGCTCCGAAACACAATCCCTCTACCAATTAAAGCTAACAGACCGTACACCTTCTTAACAGCCCTATCAACCTGGGTGGCAACCTTCAGGGATCTATGTACATAGACACCGAGATCTCTCTGATCATCCACACTACCAAGAATCTTACCATTAGCCCAGTACTCTGTCTTCCTGTTATTCCTTCCAAAATATATCACCTCACACGTTTCTGCATTAAACTCCATTTGCCACTTCTGAGCCCAGCTCTGCAGCTTATCTATGTCCCTCTGTAACCTGCAACATCCTTCCGCACTATCCACAACTCCACCGATTTTAGTGTCATCCGCAAATTTACTCACCCATCCTTCTACTCCCTCCTCCAGGTCATTTATAAAAATAACAAACAGCAGTGGCCGCAAAACAGATCCTTGTGGTACACCACTCGTAACTGAACTCCAGGCTGAACATTTCCCATCAACCACCAGCTTCTGTCTTCTTTCAGCTAGCGAATTTCTGATCCAGACCGCTAAATCATCATCAATCCGATGCCTCCGTACTTTCTGCAATAGCCTACCGTGGGGAAACTTAACAAACGCTTTACTGAAATCCATATCCACCACATCAACTGCTTTACCCTTGCCCACCTGCTGGCCACCTAGTCAAAGAACGCAATAAGATTTGTGAGGCACGACCTACCCTTCACAAAACCGTGTTGACTATCTCTAATCAAATTATTCCTTTCTAGATGATTATAAATCCTGTCAATTATAATCATTTCCAAGACTTTGCCTAAAACAGAATTAAGGTTCACTGGTCTATAATAACCGGGGTTGTCTCTACTCCCCTTCTTCAACAAGGGGAAAACATTTGCTATCCTCCAGACTTCTGGCACTATTCCTGTAGACAATGAAGACCTAAAGGTCAAAGCCAAAGTCTCTGCAATCTCCTCCCTAGCTTCCCAGTGAATCCTAGGATGAAGCCAATCCGGCCCAGGGGACTTATCTATTTTCACACTAATTAATGAATTCCGCCTCCTTATGAACCTCAATCCCGTCTAGTCTAGTAGCCTGTATCTCATTATTCTCCTCGACAACATTGTATTTTTCCTGTGTAAATACCGAAGGAAAATATTCATTTAGCGCCCCTCATACCTCCTCGGACTCCACGCGCAACTTCCCACTACTGTCCTTGACTGGCCCTACTCTTACCCGAGTCATTCTTTTATTCCTGACATACCAATAGAAAGCCTTTGGGGTTTCCTTGATCCTATCTGCCAAGGACGTCTCATGTCCCCTCCTGGCTCTTCGTAACTCTCTTTAGGTCCTCCCTGGCTAACTTGTAACTCTCGAGCGCCCTAACTGAACCTTCATGTCTCATCTTTTATCAGCCTCCTTCTTCCTCTTGACAATTGTTTCGACTGCTTTAGTAAATCACGGTTCCCTTGCTCGACCACTTCCTCCCTGCCTGACAGGTACATACTTATCAACGACCCGCAGTAGCTGTTCCTTGAACAAGCTCCACATTTCAATTGTGCCCATCCCCTGCAGTTTCCTTCCCCATCCAATGCATCCTAGGTCTTGCCTAATCGCATCATAATTACCTTTCCCCCAGCTATAACTCTTGCCCTCCGGTACATGCCTATCCGTTCCCATCGCTAAAGTAAACGTAACCGAATTGTGGTCACGTACCTCCAAATCTAACACCTGGCCTGGTTCATTACCAAGTACCAAATCCAACGTGGCCTTGTACAACTTCAATAAGAGTCCCAACTCCTTTATTCAATGTTCTGACCATGTGTCTGTTTAACAGTAATGATGGAGCAAATAGCCTCCATCAGTGATGTGAAATTCCAATTATTCTTCATGTTTGCAGTGGTTCCAAAAAGCAATAATGTCCCAATGTATGTATGGCTGAAAAATGATGCCGAGGCATATTCTGTTCAGGAGAACTGCAGCAAACCAAATCTTCGCCAGATACAAAGAAGAAGTAAAAACATGAACATAACAAAGGAAAGTGTTGAAGAGAGAAAAGGGTCGATAGCGTTTGAAGCCTGGTTAGATTCAACACCACTACCGCCCACCTGACTGCAGCAAGCACATTGTTTTTTCTGTGTTCCAGAATTCCCGCTGTTAGAAATACCTTAGACCCAGTTTCGTCTGAAGCAGAAGTTGCATTATGCACTCAACAGTAAGAATGGAAAACAATTCATCCCAGACCCCATATATTCAATGCAACAATGCATTACAACGATCAGTTTTACGGGATGTGCGAGTTGCTGGTTGGGGCAGCATTTGTCGCCCATCCCTAGTTCGTCATTAAGATTGTGGTGGCGGGCTGTCTTCTTGATCCGCTGCAGTCCAGAGGTGTGTGTGCATCCAACGATCTTTTCGGAAGGGAGTTTCATGATTGTTTTAGCGTTACCGTGCAGGAACGATTATATGATTCCAAGTGAGAGTGGTGACTGATTTGGAGGGGTAACGCAACTTAATGGTGTTCCCAGGTAAGGTTATTTTTTCATGTCCTTCAAGATGATAATGGTCGTGACTTTGGAAGATGCTGGCTAAGAAACCTTGTTGAGTTAATCCAGGGCATTTTGGCATGATGCTCAGGGCCACCATGTGCGGCTGTGGTGGAGGGAACGAATGTTTGTGGAAGGAGGAGCAACCAAGCGGGCTGGTTGGTCCTCCGTGGTGTCGATCTTCTTGTGTTCTTGGAGATATGGGGAACAGGGTATCACGTACAAAATGGATTAATACATTTGGCTGAGTAAACAATCTTGTTCGTAAATGTAAAAAAATTATAATCGAAAAATAAATATCCTCAATTATCGAGCTTGGTTTTCCGCAGTGAGAGACGAGAAAGGAAACAAGAGGCACAAGATGTTTTTTAACATAATTGCAATACAACCTCTATAAAATATACACATGGATCTAATGATTAAATATGGTTCTGCTTTTATTCAGTGCTACAGAAATGTTTTGGAAATATGGAAAATGCCCACGGGGAGACAGGCTCGAACTTACAATTACGTTGATGCTGTGAAGTAACCAGTGAGCTAAAGTTGACGCTGTTTTCAAATGCGGACACAGTGTTTATAAAGGATTGCCGTGAACATACTCGCAGTGCTGGATAACTTCTAGGGGAACCTTCCGGTGCCGGTGCGCATCATTTCACAGCCAGACGTGACCCAAAAACGTAAAAGTGCGTGAAAAACCGATGAAGGACATTCATTTCTTCTACCATCAGCGTCTCTCTAGATTCGCAGATCATTCAATCCCACGACACGGTTATTTCCGAAGAGGCATTCATTTGATTTATATCGATTCTTCCATTCCGTTTTGAAAGCATTGTTATGTCTTCCTCCAGCAGTCTCCCAGGCAGTGCAGACCAAATCAGAATCACTCGCTGTGTGAATTCTCGAAGTAGTTCACCGATCAGGATGATTGAATAGGCTGGGGCTGGGTTATTAGAAATAAAACACGATTATTAGAGATTTGCTCGACACATACAAAATTATGTAAGTTCTGAGTAATGTGTATCTAAATGACCTATTTCCATGAATAATAGGGATATCTGTTGGATGTAACTAGTTTTTTTTATTTTGCAGCTTTACTTGTCAGCGTGTAATGTGGCCACTGGGACTGATAACAAATAACGACATAGACAGACTGCACGGCCACGCAATCCTGCCCCACCATTCAATGTAATCATCGCTGAGCTTCTGCATGAATGTAATTTCCCGCCTGGTCCTCAGATCCTTTCATTCCCTCGAAGATCGTTTCCTAAAAAAATAATTGAGGCAGACTCCGAAAACAAAATTTCAAACCGTCTTTGACATAGACATGGACTGCTCAAATCTGCACGTTATAGAGCTGGAAGATGGAATAGAGGCATAGAGTCACCAAGCGTTACAGCTTGGAAACAGGCCCTTTGGCCCAACTTGTCTATGTCGTCCAATTTTAATCACTAAATGTGTCGAAATGCCCGCATTTGCTCCACATCCCTCTGTACCCATCTGACCAATATAACTGTCTAAATGCTTTTCAAACGTAAAAAATATACCCGCCTCTACTACTGCCTGTTACAGCTCGTTCCAGACACTCACTATCCTCTTTGTGAAAAAAGGTAACCCACCGAACACTTTTGTATCTCTCCCATCTTTGGGAAAAAATGTTGTCTATCTACATTAGCTATGCCCAACATAAACCACTATAAGTTCACCCCTAAGACTACAAAATATCCAGGAAGAAAAATACCCATTCTATCCAACCTTTCCTGACAGATAAAACCATGTAGTTCCGGTAGCATCCTAGTATATCTTTTCTGCCATTTTTTTCTTCAATGATGTCGTTTCTATAACATGGTCACCAGACGAGAACTGTACACAGTGTTCCAAGATTAGCATTCCTAATGTCGTTTCAAACTTCATCAAGACATCCTAATGCATGTATTCAATATTCTGACCATGTGTCTGTACAGCAGTAATAATGGGAAGACAAATAGAATTGGTGGAAAATCTCAGCAGGTCAGGCAGCATTTTTACCAAGAGAAAGAGCTAATGTTTCGAGTCCAGACGACCCTTTGGTAAAGCTAAAAGAAATAGAAAGTGGGAAAACGTTATCCTGTGGCGTGAGAGAATGAAAGCCACAGGAACCAAGGGAACAGAGTGCTAAGGTAATAAACAGAGAGAGTATTGATGGAGCAAGTAACCTTCTTCAGTGTTGTGAAATTTCAATTATTCACCGTGTTTGCAGTGGTTGCAAAAAGGAGCACTATCCCAAAGCATGACTGACTGGAAAGAGATGTTGAAGAATATTTTGCTCAGGAGAACTGCAGCTAATCAACTCTCCAACCGATACCAAGAGAAACAAATCAGAAACAGAACGAAGTAGAATGTTAAAGAGAGAAGGTGGGAGAGAGAGTTCAAAGTCAGACTAGATTGCACACCACTCCCTTCCACCTTACTGCAGCAAGCACATTGTTTCTGTCTTCCAGGATTCATGCTATTCGAAATACCTTAAATCCAGGTTCCGCTGAAGTAGAAGTTACATGATGGACTCCACCTTAACAATGGAGAACATGTTCAACCCAGGCCCCCAAAATTAGAAACAGAAATGCATTAACTTTTATAGGATTTGGGAATTGCTGGTTACGGCAGCATTTAATTCCCATGTCTAATTCTTCTCGATAAGGTGGCGGTGAGCTGCCTTCCTGAACCACTGCAGTCCATGAGGCTTTTAGGGTTGGACTTTCAGGATTTTTTTTCCCGGTATCGTGCAGAAATATAATTCTTAGTCGGAGTTATGAGTGACTTGAGGGGAAATCTCCACTTGCGGGCTTTTCGTCTCCTTTCAGATGATATTGGTCGTGGATTTGGACGGTGGTGTCTCAGGAACCATCATGAGCTCCTGCAGTATTGTACACCGGGCTGTCACTGTGCGCCTGCGGTGGAGAGATTGAATGTTTGTGAATAGGGGAGAAATCAACAGGACTGCTTTGTCCTGGAAGATGTCAAACCTCCTGAGTGTTCTTGGAGATATGGGAACAGTGTATCACGTGCAAAACACCAAACGGATTAATCAATTTGCTTGAGTTAACAATCTTGTTCTCAAATTCTAAAATAAGATATCCATAAAGTAAATATCCTTAATGCACATTTCTTCCATTTAACGTGTGAACAATTGACAACGTGTGATACGTCAGTTACTCCGCAGAGCTGGATTGGATTAGATTGGTTTATTGTGACGTGTACCGGGGTACAGTGACAAGTGTTGTTCTGCGTACAGTTGAGGCAGATCATTCTGTAATTGAAAAGGGAATACTTAGGGAAAGCATAAATACACAATGTAAATACATGGACACAGGCATGGGGTGAAGCATACAGGAGTGTAGTACTACGCAGCAGGGAAGATGTGTGAAGCGATCAGATCAGTCCAAAGAGGGTCGTTTAGGAGTCTGGTAACAGCGGCAAGAAGCTGCTTTGAATCTGTTAGTGCTTGTTCACAGACTTTTGTATCTCCTTCCCGATAGAAGAAGTTGGAAGAGTGAATTAATCGGGTGGGAGGGGTCTTTGATTCTGCAGCCCGCTTTCCCCAGGCAGCGGGAGGTGTACATAGAGTCGATGGATGGGAGGTAGGTTCTTGTTATGGACTGGGTAGTGTTCAAGACTCGCTGTAGTTTCTTACAGCCTTGGGCCGAGCAATTGCCATTCCAGGCTGTGATGGAGCCAGATAGGATGCTTTGTCTGGTGGATCTAAAAAAGTTGGTAACGGTTAATGTGGAAATGCCGAATTCCCTTAGTTTCCTGAGAAAGTATAGGCGCTGCTGTGCATTTTTGGGCTTAGCATTGGCGTAGGTGGACAAGGCCAGATTTTTGGTGATGTGCCCAGCTTTGAATTTGAACCTATCAACCACCTGCACCTTGGCCCCGTTGATGCAGACAGGGGTGTGTACAGCACTTTGCTTCCAGGCGTCAATGTCCAGCTCTTCAGTTTTGGAGACATTGAGGGAGAGATTGTTATCGTTGCACCACTCCACTCGGTTCACTTTCTCCCTCCTGTATTCTGATTCCATTGTTAGAGATCCGACCGACTACAGTCGTCTCGTCAGCAAACGTGTAGATAGAGATGGAACCATATTTTGCCACGTAATTTGTGTACAGGGAGTATAGCAGGGGACTAAGTCCGCAGCCTTTCGGAGCCACGGTATTGAGGACTATCGTGGAGATGGTGTTGCTGTTTATCCTCACTGATTGTGGTCTATGGGTCAGAACGTCGAGGACCCAGTAGCAGAGTGAGGAGCCACGTCCTAGGTTTGGAGCTTTGATATGAGCTTGCCCGTGATTATGGCATTGAAGACGCAGCTGGAGATAATGTATAGGAGTCTGATGTTGGAGGTCTTGTTGTCGAGATGCCCCAGGGATGGGTGTAGGGCCAGGGAAATGGCGCCTGAAGTGGTCGGGTTGCGGCAGTATGCAAATTAAAGTGGAACTCTGCATTCTGGGAATATAGTGGTGATGTGCCTCAGGCCCAACCTCTCGGAGCACTTCATTACGATCGAAGTGAGCACCAGTGGAGGAAATTTGTTGAATCACTTTTTCCTCCTTTCATTGATACCGGTATGATGGTGGTCTTCCTGTAGCAGGAGGGGACCTCGGAACGGAGTGGGGAAATGTTGAATATGTCCGCGAACATATCTGCATCTGATCCAAGGATCCCGGCGGGGCCCGTGGCCTTCCGAGGGTTCTCATTCACGAATCCCATCTGATTTTGGAAGCTGTGCCGGTGGGTATAGGCGTGGCCGCAGCTGATGGGGCAGTCGACAGCAGACTGATGGTTTCCTGCTCGAAACGAGGATATAATCCATTGAGTTCATCAGGGTGCGTTGCGCTGCTGCCAAAGATCCTGCCCGGCTTTGCTTTGTAGCCCGATATATTGTTTAGGCCTTGCCACAATCGCCGAGAGTCTGTAACGCTAGTCTGTGACTCCAGCTGCGTCTGAAATTCTCTCTTGGAATCACGGATGACCTGGCGGAGGTCGCACCTGATTCCTTGTATAGGTCCAGTCCGCGCACGTGGCTTGCATGCCTCAGACCTCCCCTTCATTAGGGAGTCAACCTCGTAATTGAACCATGGTTTCAGTTTGGGGAACATACGTATCGGTTTCTTTGGCACACAGTCTTCCACACATTTGCTGATAAAGTCTGTGACGGTGGTGGCATTCTCGTTTAGGTTGGTCGCTGAGTTTTTAAATATGACCAGTCCACTGTCTCTAAGCAGTCACTTAGGAGTTCTTCTATTTCCTCGGACCAGCACTGCACGGCTTTCTTCGCTAGATTCTTCCGCTTAAGATTCTGTTTGTAAGCCGGAAGAACGAGCACCGTCTTATGGTACGATTTTACAAAGTACGGTTGGGGGATGGAACGGTAGGCGCCTTTGATTTTTGTGTAGCACTGCTCGTCAGTGTTGTCGCCCCTGGTGGGATAGGAAATGTTCTAGTGAGATTATGGCACCACACCTTTACAATTTAAGACCAATTAAACAACGTCCTACATTAAACAGAGATCATTTTAAAAAGTCCTACATTAACCAGAGACGACGGTTGCAGTCAGATTTCAAAAGCAGGTTTGTCGACAAAAGATACCCATTGGTTTAGATGCCTGTATAAGAGACAACTTGTTGGAATAGGTAGTGGATAAATGATGTTTGTGATTTTATAACCGTAGAATAACTAATGTCAGAAAGGCACAAAATCGCTGCTTGCTGATCGAGCCATGCTAAAGACAAAAAATGGCTTTTAGCTGAAGTAGCCACATTGTTGAACAATCATTAGCTGGGTTGAGTTGCAAACTAGTATAAATCACAGCATTTAATGACAGTCAGAAGAGCTAGTCACGGAGACAAGAATAATGGATATCAAGGCATTGAATGGGAAACGCTTATGGGAGATTCTCGGGAGAACTTCGCCAGCGACTGATAACAGCTCCACAGGACAAAAAGCTTTATGCATCCTCGCCAGCCCAAGATCAGGTGCAGGCAGGAAATATACCGTTAACAGTTAGTATGAGTGAGTTCTTCATGAAGTCAGGGGCTGGGAAGGGGGCAACCCACTTTATGGAATGTCAAATTTAATTGGATTTGTAACTAATGTATGTAATGGAGAAACAATATTATTTGACAAGTTCCAGCCGAAATTTGGTATGAAAAATAGAAGAATGGATGTTTTCCTTTGTTCGGTGGAGAGAAGGTCTGGGAGTTTAACAGACGCCATCTTCCCGCCGGCGAAATAAACTGTTTGATGTGAGGACCAGTAGCCTTGGGCGTTGAGTGATTCTTTGAGATCCTCTCCCGATTACAGTTCGGTACCGTGCCTCGAATTCTTCAGTGCACCGATATGGTCAGAGAACCGAGTGAGTGAACGTATCCCGTGGACCACACGGTTTCCGGCGGCTGACGAATTCTGAATCTGTGAACAGGGTCTGGCCTGCAGTCAAACGGTGGCGGCTAGTTGGTTAAGGGACGTAGGCGTTGTCGGGTGTTGTCTGAAACTACCTTATAGGTGTGTGATAAGTAAGTGACTGACTTGTGATCCGACAACGCGCCAAGAGACGTGTCTTCCCGTACCAGCCTCCCCGAACAGGCGCCGGAATGTGTCGATTCGGGGCTTTAAACAGTAACTTCATTTGAAGCCGACATGTGACAATAAGCGATTTTCAGTTCATTTTCATTACCACAAGGTGCGCTCGAGTTAGAAGCGGACTCTGAGAGTAGATTCCTGACGGTTCCAGTCCCAGCCAGGCATGGCAAGTAAAATATAGAGCTCGAGTGGGGACAGAAGTGTTCCCTGATGTGCCATTTGACAGTTAGAACAAAGGTTTATCGATCAGATGATTAAATACAATCTGATCTTTATTGAGTTGTGAGGTTTCCTGCCAGGGGGACGCCCCGGATTCGCACAAATGTATATCTTTAATCAGCATTTATATTAAAAAGACATGTCAAAAAGAAACGGAATAAAAATCAAATAAAGCTAAATCCAAAAGATCTGTCTCTCTTGTGGAGACCATGAATTGGATTCAATGTGAATTGTTTTTCGGAATCGGCAGGGGCTGGATTAGGGGTTTGCCGCTGTCCAGACTCTGGAACCTGGCTTTGTAACTCTGATAAAGTAAATAAAAAAACAGCTGAAGATGTATTTTTAATTGGGAATAACAATCGTTAAGTTTTGAATTGTCAGATATATTCATATTTATTAACCCACTCTGTCCCAAGTAGAATGGTCCTTTTGTGTTTTACTTCACAAGTAACTGCAAGTGGAACAAGATTTGCAGTAGCTTCAGGAATTTGAGATAGTTGGGGAGAGGACATGGGTTATAGTAAGGTGGCTAACTAAACAGGCATAAGCACGTCAGGGTCGGGGTCTTTCGCAAACACGAGGAAAATAGACATGAAAAGGTTGTAAAACATGTGACCTTCTGACCCGTTAATAACAGATGTGTTCGGCCCATACAGGAAAAGCGTTATGCGGACAACAACTAACATCTGGTCACGACCAGGTCAAATCTCCTTTAAATGTTCACATTAAACATTCAACACGATGGAACGACAGCAGCTGCTTCAACTGTGGGGACTCGTGATTGCTCTTCAGATCTCAGAACAACTCCAAGCACATACGAGCGCAGGAACATCACTGATGTCGCAACGGATACAGGATGAATGTACCTACATGATCTATGGTGCTTTGTATCATTTTGGTGACGGGATATGTATCCCAGCAACCAGAGATTGGGACAATGGTAGAACTCATTTTAATGCGTGGCTGCAGGTACATTCGGGGAAAGACAGAATATGCGGATACATATTGTGCCTGTACTTCTCCCGGGATCTGATGCCGGGATATTGTTTATAACATGAAATAAATATGTATAGTGTATTAAGTAAGGTTGTAATCAAGCAGGCTGCCAATGTCACGGGTGCCACAAGATTTTGAGCGCAGGACGACCTACACAGGGTAAGAATGGGCATAATCAATGATGCAGTGACGGGACTTAACAGAGGAACTTCTGTTGTAAAGTCACGAGACATGCAAGGGTTAAATGCAAAGGTGGAACAAATTCAAGGAATACCGAAGGGATCTTATAGAAAGCAGATAAAGGCCTAGCCAGCAGGGAGAAGAGGGGCGGGGTATACAATTGGGTGTGATAACAGTGTTAGAGGCCCACACTAAGACAATCAACAAACTCATCGACCGAGAAAGGGAGAACGCCCGAAGGATCTGGCAGGCGCAGCTAAGGCAAAACCTTGATCAGATCCAAAGGGGCGAGGTTGGATTGGATAGACAGCCCACAACAGGCTAAGCCAGCCAAACGAGCCTCCCCGAACAGGCGCCGGAATGTGGCGACTAGGGGCTTTTCACAGTAACTTCATTTGAAGCCTACTTGTGACAATAAGCGATTTTCATTTTCATTCTTTTTCATTTCAAGGGACGCTGGACAATTGTACTCTGAAGGGACGAACCACAGTATACTCAGCGATCCCTGACTGCAAAATGGGCGAGATAACGGCGTAGGTGTGCCCGATCATCACACCGGATTCAGGGCCATTCCCTCACAACCAACTGGAGATCATTTGAATGGTACAGGCTACAACCTCCCTCAAGTGCTATCTCACTGAGACCTCTGCTATACCAGGAATAATACACTTACCCTATATGGGATCTCCCTCATGGGGTTTAAACAGAAAGGGGGCATTACAGTGTGCCCCCACCCGGTGGGAGACTGAGATTTGGACGAATATGAGTTCATCAGAACTCATGGCTGTGTCTTAGAGATTACACCTGCCCCCATGCAATTTAAGGTGATGGAGGAAAAGGAAAATACTGTGTATCCACCACTGGAACCTCCTATTGATAAAATGGTCTTGTACTCATGATCCCCCAACCTAACTTTTGTTCCCCTAAGGCCCACCAGTATCGGCCTCGAAAGGATCATTCTAGTTCGGATTATAAAGAGCCAAAGATGGCCCCGCATCCGCATCTTCCAAATACTCTGAGGGAGCTAAGACTCAAAGTCAGTCATTCAGTTGAACTTTACCACCACATACAGACAAAAATCCATGCATTGGAAAAATACACACACGATGTACTTCAGAGTGAAAGTTGGTGGCAGAGAGTGTGGCACGGAATTAAATGTTAATATATAACCTTGTATAAGAATACGTTCGCACACAATTGTGGAATTGCAATTGCTAATAGCCCTGGAGCATCACTGCTTGCCGAACGCAAGAGGGTTAAGGCCACTGCTAAGGACTTACGAGACATTACCCAGTTGAAGAGACAAACTAAATCGGACCAATATCAATTGATATGACGGAATGGTATTCCGCAAATCAGGTGACTTCAGGACGCTGAGGCATGAAGTACCGGGCGAAAAAATACTATCCTGTACATTAGTTTTTAAAGGTTCGGTTTCGGAGGCTGGGCTTGTTGAATCAGGTTTAGAAAGAAGGTTTTTAGACAAAAGGTATCCATTACCTTAAATGCTTGTATAAGAGCCAATTTGTAGGAATAGATAGTGTATAATCAATGCTTGTGATTTTATAACCTATGAATTGCTAATGTCAGAAAGGACACAAAATGCGTGTTAGGTGAGCGAGCAATACTAAAAGACACAAAATAGCTTTTAGCTGAATTAGCCACATTCCTGAACAATCATAATATGGGTTAAATTTCAAACTGGTATAAACAACATCATTTAATCACAGACAGCAGAGTTAGTTAAGGGGACAAGAATGATTGAAACAGACACGGTAGGACTTCACCAGCGACTGATAACAGCTCCGCAGGGCAGAGAGCATTATGTATCCTCGCCAGTTCAAGGTCTCCAAGTGCAGGGAGGATGCATAACTTTAACAGTTAGTTTTGAGTGACCTTCATGGAGTTAGGGGATGGTAAGACATCAACCTCTTTACTTAATGTCAAATTTAATTGAAAATATATCTAATGTATGTAATCTACAGTCAGTATTATTGGACAAGGTCCAACAGAAATGGGCTGTGTAGCTGTTTTGAAAAATATAAGAATGGATGATTTCCTTTGTTCGGTGGTGAAATGGTCTGAGACTTTGGCAGAAATCATCTCCCCGCCGGCGAAATAAACCATTTGTTGCGAGGACCAGTAGCCCTGGGCGTTGAGTGATTTATTTGATATTCTCTCCCTCTAACATGTGAGCAGCCGGAAATATAGAGTATGGTTTCGCATCCATACAGGTTCAATCAAACTGTCACCATACCAGCCACTGGAAGAACCTCTCGAAACCTAGTTTGAGGATGCAGATAGTTATGAACAATGTGACACAGCTGTTTAGCAACATAATTGCTCAATGAGTCACTAACACTGTGACTTTGGAGTAGCTGTAGGGTGATGACGTATTCCTGGAAATTCCCGGGGTGGGAAGGACCCAGAAACACGCGAACTTTCCAATCATGATGTATCTGTTGGTATGTGTGTCTGTGTGTATGAGGATGTGTGAGTTTGAGTGTCTGAATCAGTGTATGCGTCTTTTTGTGCAGTGAGGGTGTTTATATATGAGGGTGATTGAGTTTGCCTGAGTGGATCAGTGTGCTTTGTGTGAGGATAATTATTTATTTGTGTGTGTATTAGGATCAGTGAGAGTGTTAGGATTAACGTCTGTGAGGTGGAGAGTGTTTTGTAAGGACAGTAATGAGAGACAGTAATGAGAGACTGCAGTGTGAATATATGTCTGAGATAAACGTGTGTGTGGGTACTTTTGAGGAAGCGACAGATGAATCTGCCCGATATGCGAATTAGCTTTGCAGCATCATTCCTCCCATTGAAAAAAAGAAACATTAAGAGTTACGTTATATTTTTCAAATCAGATAACGAATTAATTATGACCAGATGAACTGCTGGCAAAGACGGACTTAATCCATGGTTTATGTGAAGTGGAACTGGGAGTTTGGCTTGGCCAGGCTTTTTAACATATGGTGGTCTTGGAGCTGCTGAATGCATTTGTGAATGTGTGCCTGTTTCTAATTCTGAAATATACATAAATGTAGCAAGGAAACACGTTTTGCATTTGAATTATGTGATCGCACATATTCTGCGACAATAAGGGACGTCGACATTATGGCAATGCTGAACGTCCCCGGTGTACTTGAGATGTCACGACCGGCCCCTTGGGTCCAAAGCTTTGGGAAACCCTGAATTCAATTGCGCTTTTAGATGATAATGTTGGGACTATGGATTGCTAGTACAAACGGAGGGGATGAATCAAATAATTGTCGCCACCAAGTAGGGATTCGAAAGAGTTTGGAGGTTCGAAACAGGTTCGAGGGTCTGAATGGGTTTAGCAGTTTATGTCATATGGCCAATAAATACGATTCCCTCGGTGTGATAAGATTAGGGAATGGTATAGTTTGATGATCTGAATAATTTGAAGGTTATGCATCAGTTGGTCGGATATCTTCATTGGAACACCCACCTAACCTGCACATTTGTGTACTGTGCAGACTCCACACAACCCGCCATCCAATGTCTGATCCGCACTCGGGCCACTGGCGCTGTGGGCATTTATAACGTGCCAACCCCCCTCCCCCACTCAAGGAACCTATTACTGTGTGGCCAAAGTCGAGTGCAGGCCATCACTGAAACAGCAAGATATTACGAGATCGCGCCAATGGTGCGTCAGTAAAAAAGAAAACAAGAAAAAATAATATTGTCGGATAACTTGAAATTGTTCTTGTCAATAGTGAGTTATTGTGATGGAGATAGTCCAGTTTTAAAAGATCAGCAATTCAGTCTTTGAACAGAATCTATTCTATCACAATATGGGCGGACTGAAATGGGTGTCGTAACCTGATAGATCTTTAAGGCTTAAAGTGCTCGCTGCTTCCCTGAGGCGAACACACAGGGTATAAATATAATGTTCTGAAAATGTACCACATCAGAGTTTAATAGGGAAAGACTTCCCTCAGCATCAAGTGATAGAAAATGCGTGATCTTTTTAACAGAATTGAGAAAACCTATTACCTGACCCTTGCTGCTCTTGGTGTTCCTGGTAAATGAGTAAAACAATCAGTGTTGTGCAAACATGTTGTGCTGGATGATTATGATTTCATCTTGTTGTTGGAAATGTTACACACTGCTCTAGTGTTGACGGATGTAGACACCCAGTCAATGATAAAATGTATTTCCTGAAATCTGTTTTATTATCTGTGCGTCGTGTTGCAGTAACCGGTTCTGAAAACAAGCTTATAGTTCTACAGTTGAGGCGCACTGAGATTTATACTTCACAGATCATAGAATCCACAGTACAGAAGGAGGACACCCGGCGTATAGGGTCCGCATCTGCCCCTGGAAAGAGCAGCCTTCCCAAGGCACACCTCCACCATATCCCCGCAATCCAGTAACACCACCTAAAGTTTCTGAGCGCTGAGGGTAATTTATCATGGCCAATCCACCTGGCCTGCACATCTTTGGACTGCGAGAGGAAACCAGAGCTACTGGAGGTAACCCACACAGACACGGGGAGAACGTGCAGACTCCACATAGACAGCGACCCAAGCCGGGGATCGAACCTGGGACCCTGGAGTTGGGAAGCAACTGTGCTAACCACTTTGCTGTCGTGCCGCCCTTGTTGTCTTCAGTTGAGCATAGTCTACTGTTGCAGCATAACATAGTGCAGACTTAACTGTCCACTAAATTGTTGTTCAGACATTGTGCCAGTGCAGTTTTATGTGTGTGTGGCATGAAAGTCAGTTTCACAGATGGTCGCAGAGAGAATGTGTCAGGGGGATAGTCCGTCGTCGTCGAATGGTAATGAATAATGTTGAATAAATGAGCGCCCACCTGAATACGGATTCCCTATATATAATGCGTACAGTGCAGATGGAGGAAATTCGGCCCATCGAGAATGCACTAACCCACCAAGACAGCACTCCACATAGACCCACCCCCCTCTTCTTCTATCCCCATGACTCCATGATTTAATCATGGAATGATCACATATAATTGGGATTATCCAACACAATAACATTTGATCGGATGTGCATCAGAGGCTATAAAAAGCTTGCTCGATTTTGAAACCATAGTTCAGGTGACTTAGTACTTGTGTTTATGTACCAATTACCTCTGCTCACCGAAGAACATCCTGAGAATTTGTGATTCAAGAGCGTTTTCGTCCTGGTATTTCTGTTGGTGAATGCTTTGAACCCGTGTGAATATGTAAATGATTAAACTTTGAAGAACACTCTCATACCGGCCAATCAGAAATTAGGCATATGACGTCGAAGCAGAACTTAGTTTTTTCTAAGCTCAGCGAGATGCCAACTTCAACATGCGCGCCCTGTGTTTTTATAACATTTCAAACAAGTCTCAGTCAATAGGTAATGACATTGGGGCATTGCAAATGATGAAGTGAGGAGACAATTCTACTCACCTGTTGTATAATGCTGTTTGAAATGTTACAACAACTTTATTGGAGCATATAGATAGATTTTGAAACTGAATCAAGCACACAAGATCAGAGAGGAGTTCGTGGAATTGTGGGATCGCCAACTACTGTCTTTCCTTTCGGGATTTATGTATAACAGGGACATAGGATCGGTCAGAGAACAACATGTTTTAAATGGATTAAATCAGAGATTCCGGATTTACGGCCAAGTGCAGTGGCACAAACCTCGTTCTGGGACTATTTGTCCAACTCTACGCTGCCTGAAACAACTCGATTTTAGAACATCATAGGAGGTTTGGGGAACTCTTGTTTGCAACTTTAAAATTATAACCTCTGACATGCCACAAAAATATTGAAAATTTTGCTGATAAAACAATCAGTTCTTTCTCAGTCAAAACGGAAAAGATTTCACTATTAATTCACAGTGCATTTGTGCTTCTCTGTTACATACAGTTAATTTACTGGCGATCCTGATATTGTCCCGAGGAAAGTGTAGCCTCTACTTGCACCACCCACTACATGGTGGCCATGACGGCGCCGGATCTATTTCTTATTATCCCGGAGGTTATTCTGCGGTGGAACAGTAACTATTATTTCCCAAGCTCTTTCCTGAACATCACCCTTGTCTTTAGCGTTGTCAGTGTTGTGAGCCGTGCTGCCACAGACTGTTCCGTCTGGTGTACTGTAACTTTCTCATTTGATCGATATGTGGCTATTTGTTGCCAGAATCTAAGAACAAAATACTACACCAAGGAAACTGCGACCGTGGTTCTAGCAACAACCTGCAGCCTGCTCTGCTTAAAAAAATGTTCCATTCTATGTTCCTCAAGAAGCTGGGAGGATAATTGACAACGTTTCCTGGTTGATTGATCCTAGCTATTATTGAGACAGCATGGATGGCATTTGACTGGTTTGTTACAATTTTAACTCCATTGCTACCGTTCACTTTTGTTTTGTTGCTGGATGCTCTTACAGTCAGACACATTTTAGTGGCAAGTCGAATCCGTAAGGGATCAGAGCAAGGGAGGGAATCACAATGACCCAGAAATGGAAAGCAGGCGGAGATCTATTATTTTGCTCTTTACCATATCCAGAAACATTATTCTTCTTTGGTTGATAGCTTTTATAGAATTCATATATTATAACATGTCCGGTCAAGCTCCAGGAGATGACAACGATTCTGAGTACAGATTTCAACAAGTTGGAAGGATGCTGAGGAATTTAAGTTGTTGCACATACATTTACATATGGGATGACACAGTCCAAATTCTGAGAGCACGTCAAAAACATGGGAAATAATCCCGTAAAATCAATCACCCAATTCATTAATAAACAATGTAAGTAATAGATGCCCAGAGGGGTGCCCCGCATTTCGCAGCGCGGAATTTAAATATTAACCAGTGGACGCCGAGCAAATACATTTTACATAACAGTACTCTGTTGGAGATGAGTTTGTAAAATTGGGAACCTGATTGGTCAGAACGAAAGTCAGTTTGGTATCTGAAGGAGAGACGATGGAACATCAATCATTGTCTCTCCTTACCCCACCTCCCAGTGGCTTAACCCTCCAGATCTTACAACTCCTCAGAATGGAATTAATTAGATTTACAAAAGCAGTAGTGCTTTAAATAATCTTACGTTGATTCTGCATCATATCAGTGTGTGCAAATCCATACTTGGACCACACCACTCTTCAATTTCCCATTTCTGGTCGCTGCCAGCTCTCTTCCACTGGGCAGCTAACGGACAAGGCTGCCACTTCCGAGGAATGCCAAGTGAGGGGCTCCGTTTGCTAAATGAAAGGTAGGTGACGGAAAATGGTTTATGATTCTGTTTACTTGGGCGCTGACACACTCTCTGAAAAGCATTGCGTCATCTTCTGAACCGAAGCGATCGATGGTTCATTCCGGTTCTGAAATCCCCGTCATTGCTGTTGAGTGAACCCTTCTTTCCACGTTCCTCTACACCTGTCCTATTCCCATGTTCATCCACATTCTGCAGTACGAAGTAGCGATTGCCAATACAGTAATGCACAAGGGGGAGACAAATCCTAGCTGGCTCTCACTCCCCCTTTAAACCTCCGTCAGCAACACCCACATCGCCTAAAAGCGCAAAGCTCCGGCTCTTCCTGAATAACCTGAGAGCTACCAGTAATAAACTGACTGCCAATCTGTCATTCAATACCGGATCAGTGTTGCCGTATCATATAATTTCTATAGTGCACAAGGACGCCATTTGGCCGGTCAATTTTGCAAAAACCCTCCAGAAGATCACTCCATCTGTCACTACTCCCCCTGCCCCTTCCTCGTAACCCCTTAACCCCATCGAACGGGTACTCCCCCACAGGAGAAAGTGCAAACTCTACACAAACAGTCAACTTAGGCCGGAATTAAACGGTGTGCCAGCCGCTGTGTGGCAACAGTTCTAACCACCGTGCCAACGGACGGCACCACAAAGCTCTCAACACACTAACAAGTGGTTTTAAGATGATGACGAGTTGCATAATATGCATCCTCCTCCACCCATCTCCCGTTTTGTCCACCGTAAAGAACGAAAATACGTTCCCATGTTTTCCCACATTTTCCATTTTCATCCTGCTAATGTTCTCAAATCACCCCATAGTATTTGAAATGATGTGGATTCCAAGTATAATTCAAGGTCACAGCGATCCAACAGTCCCACACCAGCAGAATGGCTAGGTGAGACAGGCAGAAAGTGTTCAGCTTCATTGCGCCAGTCAACACCCCTGTGGCATGGATGAAGTACAATCAGAGTAGATCTCCCTAAATATGATTATTTGATGCCGTTCTGCGGATCTGAGATGTAGATGAGCAGATTATCCGCATAGAACGAAACTCTGTGCCCTCTACCTCCTCTTCGGATTCCCTTCCATCCACTCGTGCAACGCAGGGCGATGGCCGGAGTTCAATTTCCAGGGTGTACAGGAACATCCTTGTCTGGTGCATCTGTGCCTCTGGATTAATTCAGACATGGCCCTGTTGGACCGAACGCTCTCCTTACGGGCGTTGCTACGTCAAAAGCATTCTCTGCAAGGAGACGACGAGGTACCCGAGCGCCCCGAGAAACAGAATTTTGGAGTAGCTACCAGCTGTGGAATATGTGGAAAAGGGAACAGCGGGGACAGATATGGCCAACGTTTATAAATGGCGGCATCGCCACTGGAGGAACAAGGCAGAAGCGGGAGGAAGAAATAGTGACGGATGTAGTGTGGGAATCCTGCGGGGGAGGGAGTCAAAGTGTAACAGCATTTCAATTGTAACGAATAATAGTTTCAGTCATCTTCTGCGCCCTGTGAAATGTAAAGTTCAATGACATTATTTATTAAATAATCTCCCTATATATGTGTGCCGTGTTCTTCTGCAACCCGCTGGGTAGACTATGAGACTGAGTCATGGACACAAGTGAAACGTATGCTAAAGACATGGATGCCATTGGGTCAGATGATGATTCCGAATGAAAGAGCAGTATGAAGAGGAATATAGTCAAATCTGATGTCAGACCCATTCTGCAGGGTGCGAGAAATGTAATCTATTGTCAAAACTCCTGTCATATCAGCCAACAATTTGCTGAAGCATTGAAATGTTCGCTCCATCCAAGACAATAACAATAATGCTGAGGACTGAGAGACCAAAATTGCAGTTTCTCTGTGCGTGGTCTGACAATATTTTTATTTTTTCGAAATAAATTGAGAGCACCCAATTATTTAATTCCAATTAAGGGACAATCGAGCGTGTCCAATCACCTAGCTGCATATATTTGGATTGTGGGGGTGAAACCCACGCAAACACGGGAAAATGGATACCAGGTGAACTTTACAATTTGGCACTTAAACTTGCTGGTTTAGCACAGTGGGCTAAAAAGCTGGCTTGCAATACAGAAAAATGCCAGCATCGCGGGTTCAATTCCCGTACCGGCCTCTCCAGGGAAGGGCCGGAATTTGGCGACTAGCGGATTTTCACAGCAACTTCATTGTAGCCTACTTGTGACAATAAGCGATTATTATTGAAGGATATCAATCCATTTTTCTTGCTTATTGCAGATACTTCTCCGCTAGCTTTTGTGATTTATATAGAAGGAAACCCAGATACCTTCCTCATGCTGCAATCTGTAGTCTCTCTCCATTTAAGTTATGTTTTGTCTATAATGCATTGCTGCTAACGTGAAGAATTATAATCCATGGGCCAATTTCCACAACTCAGTAGATAATTCTATCCATTTGCAAACATGTTTTTAACATCGGAACTTGCTGTGTTAACTCTCAGTTTAATGATCGGAGCGCAATAATGTAAGTGCAATCGTGTCAGCCCCGTGATCAATGATATTGGTACAGATTGAACATAATTGTGGCCCAGCCCATAGGCTTGGTCGGCCCCACTCTTCAGAATTATTCAACAGCAACATAAGGCAGTTGTCGCGATTATAGGACTGCAACTGATTAAAAAATCCACATCAATGTCAATAAATCACCAGCAGAAGGTTTTTGCAGCGATATTTGACACAGCATGGTAGGAAAAGGATTTTGAAATTCTAAGTAGTTCACATCTATTCATTCCACTTTAGCACAAAACTTGTTAATCTAAAAAAAAACGATAGATTGAGCAAAACATTTTCACAAGTAACACGTTAACCCCGTCCTGATGGTATTCTGATTTACGTCAACCCCTGCTGCTTCCAGTGACAATTTATCATTTTGTTTGCATGATGGCAAGTTTTAGAATAATTCGTCTATAGTTTTCTTTCTTCTCATATCGGACTAATACTTGCGACCACAAATTTCACAAGAACTTTCCCAGCGTCAGTTTAGTCCGGAAAGTTACAGGGAATACATCTGCCAATTCTGTCCCCATTTTCTTTACGTGAGACACGTGATTAGGCCCAACAGATCCATGGAAGCTTTAATACACAACGTGATTATTTTGGTTTTGACTCTACCGTTTAATTTCTGAGTTTCTACTTCACTTGAAAATGTTTCGCTCCCCTTTCACCAAATGTAGATTAAGATATCTGTAACATATCCTCCGGGTGCTCCGGTTTCCTCCCACAGTCCAAAGATGTGCAGGTTAGGTGGACTGGCCATGAAAAATTGCCCTTAGTGTCCAAAATTGCTCTTAGTGTTGGGTGGGGTTACTGGGTTATGGGGATAGGGTGGAGGTGTTGACCTTGGGTAGGGTGCTCTTTCCAGGAGCCGGTGCAGACTCCATGGGCCGAATGGCCTCCTTCTGCACTGTAAATTCTGTGATACTCTATGATAAAGATTCTGCCATTTAATTCTTCCCTCTTATTTATTCCGTTTTCTCACTCTTTCTGAAAACATTGCTTGGAAGCATTACTTTAAAAAAATATTGCTTCCTAGTTCATTGGCGTACGAATATTATTTCCCCTTATTATGTCTTATTTACATTTTTTCTCATTTAATGCAAAACCCAATCTTCTGGTAGTTAATGATATTTTGCAGTACTGCAGTATGTCGTTTTGAAATTGGATCCAACACTCACTCCCTTACTTCATCGTTGATGTTGCGCCCTTCATGTTATATTATTTGTTGTTTGGGATTCGTCGAATCCCTGCAGTGTAGAAGAAGGCCATTCGGCCGACATAGTCTACACTGAGCTTTTCTCGGCCCAGTCCGCTACTCTATCAACTCAACCCGGTTACCCCGGAAAACCTATATCTTTGGACTGTAAGGGCCAATTTTAGCATGACCAATCCATCTCACCTGCATATAATTCGACTGCAGCGGTTTGTACTGTTGGAATGTAGACTCTTTCTTTCGCAAAATAAATGACAGTAATGTCACGTTTCCTTGAATGTTTTGTCAGCCCTTCCCCGACGCCTGATGTGTAAACTTATTTTCCATTTCCACTTCGGCCAACTCTATCTTAAGCCACTTATTATTGCCGCCAGTTATGTTCAGAATCAGTTTTCAGACCTGTGATGACATGTGCCTGTATGAATCATGAAGTCACATACTCAGTAGGCTAAAGGTCACGTGTAACTGTAGTTTAACACCGCCCACGGTGCGATGTGTGGTAAGAGTACAAATTGGAAGATCAATCTGAAAGCAACTGCCATGCTTGGCGGAACATCAGAACCACGCAAAACTTCGAACTGATCGGCGATGAATAAATGTGCTTATGTTTAAATACACAAACCTGATGTTCACATAACTGAATCATCATCACAGGAGCACAACGAGTCCACATTATGAAAAGACATGCATTTTTAGCAATCTTAGTGAATGCATGTGTTGACTTGAAATGTTGGTCCTTCGCTTTTGGGTCATTTATTATGCATCTATTCATTATTTCTGGCCGACTTGTCACATCTCGGCTAAAGTTAAAAATCCCCTGGTTGTCACCAGAAAGTGTTATTGAAAGAATATGTTACAAATGTACATCATGGACAATGCCTCCAGACTGGTTTTGCCAATTTTCCCTTCCCATTATGCGGAAAATGAAGAACTCCCACGATTATCACATCTATTGACCCTTAACCCAACATATTTACTGATACATTCTCGCGCCTCTTGTGCCATTGCTGTCAGAAGGCCAGTTTTCTAAATAATTATTATGCAGTACTATTACACAGGACTGATGATGTTGATAGGGTCGCGTTCTAATTAACTATCTTTGGCTGTAGAATTCTGCCTCTAGTAGGTTCAATTGACCACTCCTGTTCCTGTTTTTCTCATACTATATTTTTCAGAAAGAACTATTCTTTCTGAGTTCACCTTCCAGCTCTTCGCCTGATGCCCTGTACGTAACCACACCTCAAAGAAAAATCGTGTCCTTGATTACTAAGTGGATTTCGTGACTAATAATGGGGTCAGGAGTTATGAGGAGAAGGCAGGAGCATTTCAGCCACGATCGAATGGCGGGCCGACGCAATGGGCCGAATGCACTAATTCTGATCCCTCACCTATGTGGTCCTCCATGTGTATTTCGATATTTGCATTGTTTTCCTTGAATAGATGGTATAGAGTGCTACTGAACAGCTGCACACATTTTCATACTGGAAAAAAAATGCTTTGGCGAAAAGTGCGAAATAACCAGGGAAAACAAACAGACAAAAGGCACTCCTGCATAGGCCATACAAGTACTGTGAGAGATTGGAGGAATGTAAGTAATGCAATCTCTGAAATGAATAAAATTCAAAGCGTTATTATTGCAGTTTACAAATACAAAACAAAATCTAAGATAGAAATGGATGTCAAGTTTCGAATGTCTTGGGGTAATTGGCACTCTGTTACCCTGTGTCCCGCAATATTTACAGTGTGTTACATCATGTGACTAACTCAGCGTTGCATACATCTGAACATCCTTTCCTTTCTGCGTGGAGAATTGCATCCATCAGTGACTATTTTCGAGGCCTTTAATTAATTGTTGCTTTTAAAGCCAATTTCTTGCCCCGCTCTGCTGTGAGGGATCTTGCTGCTCCTCTGGCATGTTTTACAGCAGTGACCTTTCGGCCCATCCTGTCCGTGCCGCCCACCAAGCACCCTAACTGTTCCATTCCCATTTCTGGGGTTTTAAATGTTCATCTAAACGCTTCTGAATTGTTGTTCGGGATGCGCATCACGCAGAATCGCCGAGCAGACACTTATAGCCAAGTTCCCACACATGAGTACGGCCTTGAATTCATGTTGCATTACATTCACACCCACCATCTAGCCTGGGCTTGCGAAACCCTGCCAACTGTTCTGGTTTGAGACAATTCACGCCTCTTTAACCTGCGATTGTCCCTCTCTCTGGCTCTGTAAATACTTAATTACCTGCAAATGTTCGCATTCAAAGTATTGTCTTGCATCTTTGACTTTGTCGATACAAATGTTTCTGTAACCTACCTCTTCATTCACCTGAGGAAGCTGCATTGCTCCGAAAGCTAATGATGTGAAACACGCCTGTTGGCTTTAACCTGGTGTAGTAAGACTTCTTACTTCTAATCTCTGTTAGAAAAGGGAGATCTCTTAATGTTATCTCGCCCATTTCCCCCCCCCCTTTTCAAACCAACACCATTAGCAACAGCAGTGGCACTTCCTGTACCCAAATTTCCATGTCAAGATATTCGTTGTGTAATTTATTTTTCAGTTAGAACGCAAACAGTTTAATCTGGTGTACTGATAGTTTACACACCAGCTGTTCAACAAAGTCATGTACAGATAGGAATGCATCAGCGGTTTCCAGTCCCGCACAGCTTTCCCACTGACCATGAGTATATCTGCCTTGTCGGTGGAAGTATGGGAGGTTGGTGACACGGAATAATGACCAGGCATAAAGGCCTAATGTGTAAGGAAATGTATTCAATCACATGGTCGAATATCTGAGGAAGAGGAAGAAGATTTATGTTGACTTCAGCATTACATCATAGAAAGAATGGAATGTGACAATGGAGTTCAATTTGGAAAACGATGCTGCAATGCTTTTGGGGAGCGTAACAAAATAAAGGAAATACTCAAACACCGGGAGGATTTTGAGAGGGAGTCAGGAACTGAGATACGTTTGAGTGCACGCCAGCAGGTCGCGAAAGTGGCAGGGTAAGTGTACAAGTCGGCAGGCAGATATATAATGTTTCCCTTTATTGGACAAAGTGTTGATTACAAAAAGCAAGGATTTAACGTTGGAACTGTATTAAACGCAGCTGGAATTTTGTGTACATTTATGGTCGCCACATTACAATAATGTTATTAGTGCTCTAGTGAGAGTGGAGAAGATTTGCCATAATATTGCTGTGACTTGAAAATGCAGCGATTCGGAAAGATTAGATCGCTTGTGATTCCCGTTGATAGAAATGACTTGGACGAAGGGCCAGGAGGGTCGGTCAATAAATTTGCTGATTGCAGAATACTGGCGCTAAAGTAATTTCTGAAGATGACAGAAGGAGGCAACTGAAGGTAATCTCAAAATGCTGACACAATGTGTCAGTGGGAAACGTTCTAATGAATGAGATAAATCACATGGTTGCATGGTGTACCGAAAATAACCTCTCTCTAAATGTCGGAAAGACCAAGGACCTAATCATCGACTTCTGGAAGCGGAGCAGGACACACACTCCCGTCTGCATCATTGGCTCCGAACTGGAGGTGTTCGATAGCTTAACGTTCCTGGGGTCACCATCACCAGCCGTCTGTCCTGGTCGGCTCACGTTGATGCAACAGTCAAGAAAGCTCAACAACGTCCCTACTTCACACGGAAACTGAAGAAATTTGGCATGTATGCATCGACTCTCACAAACGTATACAGATGTGCGACAGAACGCATCCTGTCCGGCAGCATCGTAGCTTGGTATGGCAACTGCTCGATCCAAGATCTCAGCAAACTGCAGAGTGTGTTTAACTCAGCTCAACGCATCACACAAGCTTGTCACGCCAATATTGATTCTGTACACACAAACAGCATTATCAGAGACCCCTCGCAACCAGGCGTTGCCTTCTTTCAGACCCTTCCATCAGGCAGAGGGTACAGAGGTCTGAAGACCCGCACATCCAGACATAGAGAGAGATTCTTCCCCACAGCCACAAGACACCTCAACGACTCCCCCTCGGACTGATCTGTTCCCTGTAAGAACTCTATTCACTAAGCCCTCTGCTACTCTTGCCCATGTAGAAAGGATCTACTTCCCTCTGTTCCTCCCCCGTACATACATCTGTCTAGATGCATCTTAAATTATGCTATCGTGCCCGCTCCGCTGGCAAAGCGTTCCAGGCGCCCACCACCCTCTGCGTAAAAAGAAATTCCACGCACATCTCCCTTAAACTTTCCCCCTCTTACCTTGAAATCGTGAACCCTAATAATTGACACCCCCACTCTTGGAAAAAGCTTGTTGCTATCCACCCTGTCCATACCTCTCATAATTTTGTAGACCTCAATCAGGTCCCCCCTCAACCTCCGTCTTTCCAACGAAAACAATCCTAATCTACTGAACCTTTCTTCAAATCTAGCACCCTCCATACCAGGCAACATCCTGGTGAACCTCCACTGCACCCTTTCTAAAGCATCCACATCCTCATGGTAATGTGGCGAACAGAACTGCACGCAGTATTCCAAATGTGGCCTAACCAAAGTCCTTTACAACATGACCTGCCGACTGTTGTCCTCAATACTCAATACTCCGTCCGATGAAGGCACGCATGCTGTGTGCCTTCTTGACTACTCTATCGACCTGCGTTGCCACCTTCTGGGTACAATAGACCTGAACTCCCAGATCTCTCTGGACATCAATTTTCCCCAGGACGCTTCCATTGACCGTATAGTCCGCTCTTCAATTAGATCTTCCACAATGCATCACGTCGCATTTGTCTGGATTGAACTCCCTCTGCCATTTTTCTGCCCGACTCTCCAGTCTATCTATATGTTGCTGTATTCTCTGACAGTCCTCCTCGCTATCTGCAACTCCACCAATCTTAGTATCATCTGCCAACTTGCTAATCAGGCCACCTATACCTTCGTCCAGAAACATTTTTGTATATCACAAACAACAGTGGTCCGAGCACGGATCCCTGTGGAACACCACTAGTCCCCTTTCTCCATTTTTAGACACTGCCTTCCACCACTGCGCTCTGTCTCCTATTTCCCAGCCAGTTCTTTATCCTTCTAGCCAGTACACCCTGAACACCATACGACTTCACTTTTTTCATCGACCTGCCATGGGAAACTTTATCAAACGCCTTACTGAAGTCCATGTATATGACATCTACAGGCCTTCCCTCATCTATTAACTTTGTCACTTCCTCAAAGAATTCTATTAGGTTTGTAAGACATGGCCTTCCCTGCACAACACCATGCTGCCTATCACTGATAAGTCTATTTTCTTCCAAATATGAATAGATCCTATCCCTCAGTATCGTCACCAACAGTTTGCCTACCACTGTTGTCAAGCTCACAGGTCTACAATTCCCTGGATTATCCCTGCTACCCTTCTTAAACAAAGGGACAACATTAGCAATTCTTTAGTCCTCCGGGACCTCAGCCGTGCTCAAGGATGCTGCAAAGATATCTGTTAAGACCCCAGTTATTTCTTCCCTCGATTCCCTCAGTAACCTGGGATAGATCCCATCCGGACCTGGGGACTTGTCCACCTTAATACCTTTTAGAATACCCAAAAGTTCCCCCCTTCCTTATGCCGACTTGACCAAGAGTATTTAAACATCCATCTCTAGTTTCAACATCCGTCATGACTTCTCCTTGGTGAATAGCGATGCAAAGTTCTCATTAGGAATCTCACCCATTTCCTCTGACTCCACGCATAAATTCCCTCTTTTGTCTTTGAGTGGACCAATCCTTTCTCTAGTTACCCTGATGCTCCTTATATACGAATAAAAGGCTTTGGGATTTTCCTTAACCCTGTTAGCCAAAGATATTTCATGACCCCTTTTAGCCCTCTTTATTGCGCGTTTGAGATTTGACCTACTTTCCTGATATTCCTCCTAAGCTTCATCAGCTTTAAGTCGCCTAGATCTTATGTATGCTTCCTTTTTCATCTTAGCTAGTCTCACAATTCCGCCCGTCATCAATGGTTCCCTAAGCCTGCCATTTCTATCCCTCATTTTAACAGGGACATGTCTGTCCTGCATTCACATCAACCTTTCCTTCAAAGGTAGTACTTGATGGGCATGTTTCTTCTTGTCGGAGAATCCAGTAAGAGGAATCGCTGTTTGGATATAAGTGGTCAGTGATTTTAATCAGAGTAGGGGGTATGGAATTCTCTGAGCCATGTGTGTTTTTGGAAGTCTCTTCCTTGAAAGGGGGTGGACGCAGAATCTTCCAATGTTCTAAAGCATAGCTAGATAGATTATTGACTACTTCGGGATTGAAACGTGATCGGGGGTAGGCAGGATTATAAGGGTGAGTTTACATTCGAATCAGACATGATCTTACTTAATTCCAATTCAGCCTCGTGGGGCAATGGACATAATCCTAATTACTATGTTCATCTATGCCAGAAATTCATTGAACCGTAAATTACGCACCAGGGCAGTGCCTTGGGGTTCGCACAATAGCAACGTCTGGGGGCACCACATAACTCCCCGTCCCTCCCCACATCTGAAGTGTCGATATAATGTTTCCACAAGTGCAAACGTCTGACCGACAATTATTCGGCATCGGAAATATCTAAAATTGTAAGACATTGCAATCCTCTGATCGCTCTGGCATTCTAATCTGAGTGGTTACGGAGTAAATTGCAGATGAATAAAATTCAATTCTAGTTTCTGGATAACGGACCTCGTCCGACACGCCACAGGGATAACCCGCCCAGCCACCATCGCGAACATTCGGAGGTGAGAAGAAGCCGGCTGTTACTCACCCAGTAATCTACAAGCACCAGAGCGAATTTCCTCCCCACTCGCTGACGACACGGCAGCCGCCTGGCCAATTGCATTCACCCGCTCCCACACACGTAATGACGACCTAATTTCCCTCACTGATAACATATCATGAATAACATAGATGATACAGTGCAGAAGGAGGCCATTTGGCCCATCGAATCTAAACAGACCCACTTAAGCCCTCACTTCCACCCTATCCCCGTAACCCAATAACCCCTCCCAACATGTTTTGGTCACGAAGGGCAATTTATCATGGCCAGTCCGCCTAACCGGCACGTCTATGGACTGTGGGAGGCAACCGGAGAACTCGGAGGAAACCCACGCATGCAGAGGGAGAACGTGCAGACTCCGCACAGACAGTGACCCAGCGGGGAATCGAACCTGTGGCCCTGTGAAACCACTTGTGCTAACGTGCTGCCTATCCTAATCATACCTACCCTATCCCATGGGACTGCTTTCGTCCCCCGTATCACGTCCTCCAATCCTTCCCACTTCCTTTATGAACTGAGCTATCAGTTTGTGGACTTCACGGTAGCACAGTGGTTAGCACAGTTGCTTCACAGCTCCAGCGTCCCAGGTTTGACTCCCGGCTTGGGTCACGATCTGAGCGGAGTCTGCACGTTCTTCTCGTGTCTGCGTGGGTTGCCTCGCGGTGCTCGGGTTTCCTCCCATAGTCTAAAGATGTGCAGCGTAGGCGGATTGGCCATGTTAAATTCGGTGCACGCCCGATCGCCAATTGGTCTCCTTCTGCACTGTAAATTCTATGATCACTGTCTGCTCAGTGACTGACTATTTGGACAGATCTGCTTCAGGGCAGAAAGTGCCCTGAAAAAAAAGCATATTCACTACTTTCCCCCGCTGGCTGCCTGTTTGCGCTACACACATCTCTCTCTTCCTGACACAGAAGGTTGGGCAAGTGACGAAGGTGTGTTATTCCAGGTAAACAACATAGAAAATCGAAAGAATGTAAATAGTAGGAGGAGGAGACTATTGGGCCTTACGTGCCAGACCCGCCATTGGACATAATCATGATTGATCCTCCGTCTCTGCGGCATATTCCAGAACACTCCCCATTTCCTTCATGACTTTATATTCAAATATTGACTTCCAAAATATGTTAGTAACTTTGACTCTAATGCCTTCTGGCGTTGAACATTCCACAATTTCGCAAACCTCTGAGTGCGGAGGTTTCGGCGAATCCCAGTCTTAAATGGCCCAACACATCTCCTTTGACTGTGACCTATTGTTCTAGATTTGCGAGCCAGATGAAACGTTCCTGCAGATCTTCGATTGAAGTGGCAATCCGTCTCCACAACCCGCCACTGGAATTTCCGGCCAAATATTCTCTCTCCCTGTCACTCTCTATGTCTGTAAAGTGCTTGTAGAATGTCTGGGAGCATGGTCTAAAACGAAGGCAGGGCAGCAGGGCATTTATGAAAATTGCCACGAAGGTAGTCGTGGTATCGCTGTCGGAGTACTTCACAAATTATGGCCTCCCCTTAGAAGTATAATCCGATCATTGTCCTGACATCTTTAGAATTTCCCACCGCAAATGTCGTGGCTTTGGCATGCAGCAACTGAAGCCAACCACGGATCACCCACAGATTCAGAGAGCTTTGGACAGAGATCATCAGACTCAGAAACCTACGCTTGCATCTTATTTTCATGGATTGCCAAGATATTACGAAAAGGAATTGATTTTTCTCTTTAGTTTCCTTCGAACAAACCTATTACGATTAGCCTTTTGGTGCTGAATGTTTACTGTCCAGGCGAATGCTATCTTGGCCTGTGCTGAAATCCCATCAGATTAGCTGCTAAAATACAAGTTCAGTAATGACATTAATTGTGAATTATAAATCTCGGCTCAATAATAGTAACGGGAAATGGCCACAAATGTTTTTTTCACGAATGCGCTTTGGGAATTGGACGCTTCATTGTTCCTTAGTCTGCATTCTATATGCATCCATTTAGGTCGAATGCTTCTTGACTCTTCGCTACCCTTTGGTATAACTGAGCAAGCTATGCTGTTGAACGCAAGTTAAGAATAGACAAAAAATGTCCTGCTGAGTACCTCCTACATTCCTTGAAATATTAATATTCAAATACATAGCAGGGCACCTATCCCGTGGTGGTTGGGTGAATTGTTGGAACATTTTGGGTGTTTGTGTCTGTGAGGGGAGCTGTATGAGGTGGAGTGGTGTTTAGATTCTGGTGTAATATGTATTAAATTATTGCATGAGAGGCCGGCATCTGGCGCAGTAGACAGCACAGAGACTGCGGCGCTGAGGAACCGGGTTCGAATCCCGGCCCCGGGGTCACTGTCCATGTGGAGTGTGCACATTCTCCCCATGTCTGCATTTGTTTCATCCACACAGACCAAAGATGTGCAGGTTAGGTGAATTGGCCACGCTAAATTGTCGCTGAAGAACAAATAACAAAGAGAAGTACAGAACAGGAACAGGCCTTTTGGCCCTCCAAGCCCCTGCGACCATGCTGCCCGTTTAAACTAAAATCTTCGACACTTCCTGGGTCCGTATCCCTCTATTCCCATCCTATTCATGTATTTGTCAAGATGGACCTTACATGTCACTATCGTCCCTGCTTCCACCACCTCTTCCGGCAGCGCGTTCCAGGCACCCACTACGCCCTGTGTAAATAATCTCCTCCAAATCTTGCCCCTCGCATCTTAAATCTATGCCCCCTAGTAATAGACCCATCTACCCTGGGGAAAAACCTCTGATTTTCCACTCTGTCTATGCCCCTCATAATTTTGTAGCTCTCTATCAGGTCGCCCCTCAAGCTCCGTCATTCCAGTCAGAAACAAACGAGTTTATTCAACCGCTCCTCATAGCTAATGCCCTCCATACCAGGCAACATCCTGGTAAATCTCTTCTGCACCCTCTCGAAAGCTTCCACATTCTTCTGGTAGTGTGGCGACCAGAATTGAACACTATACTCCAAGTGCGGCCTAACTGAGGTTCCAAACATTTGCAACATGACTTGCCAATTCTTATACTCATTAGCCCGGCCAATGAAGGCAAGCATAACGTATGCCTTCTTGACTACCTTCTCCACCTGTGTTGCCCCTTTCAGTGACCTGTGGACCTGTACACCTAGATCTCTCTGACTTTCAGTACTCTTGAGGGTTCTACAATTCACTGTCTATTTCCTACCTGCATTAGACCTTCCAAAATGCATTAACTCACATTGGTCCGGATTAATCTCCATCTGCCATCTCTCCGCCCAAGACTCGAAACGATCTAAATCCTGCTGCATTCTTTGACAGTCCTCATCGCTATCCGCAATTCCACCAACCTTTGTGTCGGCTGCAAACATAGTAATCAGACCTGTTATATTCTCCCCCCAAATGATTTATATACACTGCGAACAGCAAAGTCCCAGCACTGATCCCTGCGAACACCACTAGTCACAGCCCTCCAATTAGAAACGCACCCTTCCATTGCTACTCGCTCCTTCTATGACCTAGCCAATTCTGTATCCACCTTGCCAGCTCACTCCTGATCCCGCGTGACTTCTCCTTATGTACCAGTCTTCCATGAGGGACCTTGTCAAAGGCCTTACTGAAGTCAATATAGACAACATCCGCTGCCCCACCTGCATCAGTCAGCTTTGTGACCTCTTCGAAAAACTCTATCAAGTTATTGAGACACGACCTCCCCTTCACAAAACCATGCTGCCTCTCACTAATACGTCCATTTGCTTCCAATTGGGAGTAGATCCTGTCTCGAAGAATTCTCTCCAGTAATTTCCCTACCATTGATGTCAGGCTCACCGGCCTGTTGTTCCCTGGATTATCCTTGCTACCCTTGTTAAATAAAGGAACAACATTCGTTATTCTCCAGTCCTCTGGGACATCACCTGAAGACATTGAGGATCCAAAGATTTCTGTCAAGGCCTCATCCGGTTCCTCACTAGCCTCCTTCAGTATTCTGGAGTAGACCCCATCAGGCCCTGGCGACTTATCTACCGAAATATCTATCAAGACGCTCAACACCTCGCCTTTTTGGATCTCAATGTGACCCAGGCTATCTACACGCCTTTCTCCAGACTCAACATCTACCAATTCCTTCTCTTTGGTGAATACTGATACTTAGTATCCATTTAGTACCTCGCCCATTTCCTGTGGCTCTTCACATAGATTCCCTTGCCGATCCTTCAGTGGGCCAACGCTTTCCCGTGCGACCCTCTTGCTTTTTATGTACGTGTAAAATGCATTGGGATTTTGCTTAATCCTATTTGCCAATGACTTTTCGTGACCCCTTCTAGCCCTCCTGACTCCTTGTCTAAGTTCCTTCCTCCTTTCCTTAGATTCCACACAGGATTCGTCTGTTCCCAGCCTTGTAGCCCTGATAAATGCCTCCTTTTTCTTTTTGACGAGGCCTACAATATTGCTCGTTATCCAAGGTTCCCGAAATTTGCCCTAGTTATCATTCTTCCTCACAGGAACATGCCTGTCCTGAATTCCTTTCAACTGACATTTGAAAGCCTCCCACATAACAGATGTTGACATACTCTCAAACACCCCCCCCCCCCAATCTAGGTTCTTCAGTTCACGCCCAATATTGTTATAATTAGCCTTCCCCAATTTAGCGCATTCACCCTAGGACCACTCCTATCCTTGTCGACCAGCACTTTAAAACTTACTGAACTGTGGTTACTGTTTTCGAAATCCTCCCCTTCCAAAAGTTCTACCACCTGACAGGGTTCATTCCCCAATAACAGGTCCAGTACAGCACTTCCCTAGTTGGACTGTCTACATATTGTTTTAAGAAGCCCTCCTGGATGGTCCTTACAAACTCTGCCCCGTCTAAGCCCCTGGCACGAAGTGAGTCCCAGTCCATATTGGGGATGTTGAAGTCTCCCATCACAACAACCTTGCTGTTTTTACTCGTTTCCAAAATGTGTCTACCTATCTGCTCCTCTACATCCCGCTGGCTGTTGTGAGGCCTGTAGCAAACCCCCAAAATTGTGACTGCACCCTTCTTATTCCTGATCTCTACCCATATAGCCTCGGTGCCCTCTGAGGTGTCCTCCCGTTGTGCAGCTGTGATACTCTTCCTAACTAGTAGCGCAACTCCACCACCCCTTTTACATCCACCACTATCCCGCCTGAAACATCTAAATCCTGGAACGTTTAGCTGCCAATCCTGTCCGTCCCTCAACCAGGTCTCTGTAATGGAAACATCATCATATTTCTTGGTACTAATCCAAGCTCTAAGTTCATCTGCCTTACTCGTAATACTTATTGCATTAAAACTTATGCACTTCAGGCCACCGCCCGCTGTTTTCAGCAACATCTCCCCGTCTGCTCTGCCTCAGAGCTACACTGTCCCGATTCCTGAGTTCTTATTCAATGCTTTCACTTTCTGACCTATTGCTCCCGTGCCCACCCCCTTGCCATACTAATTTAAACCCTCCCGTGTGACACTTGCAAACCTCGAGGCCAGAATATTTATGCCTCTCCAGTTTAGATGCGACCCATCCTT